>NW_027494464.1:0-293318 GCF_021521415.1 Bidens hawaiensis
ATGGCAATTTAGGTAACTAAAGCAAGTACAAAACATAACAACAATTAGGTCACCCATAAACACAATTCATTTGATAATATAACACTTTGACACACAATTTCATATCCATTTAGCAACGTAGAATTATTACTTATTCGCTAAAAGGATTGCTAGTAAATTCAGTCACAAAAACGGGTTGGTCGCTAAATCAGTCACAAAAGAATTGCTTGTAAATTTAGTGACTGCTTTCAAACAATTAAAATTTTTAGTAAAATGATTTGAGATGCAAATTTTGTAGCAAATCAGATTCTCAAAAAAATGTATTTTCAACTTTAAAAATGGTCGCAAATCATTTTTCGACCATGCTAATAGAGACTATCCAGTTTTTTAGTAGTGCGTAAATTTCTGTGCATACGCTTTAAATAAAAACCCAAAAATGAATGCGTTTATAAACTATGTGAAATTGGAGCGGTATATATGCGACTAGCAAGCACTCTAACAACGAACATGTCTAAAAGAATTTCTCTTCACCATGGGTGTAGGAAATATTTGAGGAACTGGTTTGGTTGTGTCTATTCAATTTGTTTTTAAGAGTTATATACTCTTGTATTTTAACATTGTATCCATAGAAATTTCAACATCAACTCATAGAAACTTTTGCGTGAAACCCTTAGAAATTCTGGCAATAAACCTTCATCCACATTTCAAATAAAAAATACTTGTTAACCCCATAAAAGCACTTTTTCAATTAATAATAATAACTTGATAATTTCAAAAGAGATACAAGGTTTGCCAATTTGAGTAGTATATCTAGTACATTAATTTTACGTTGGTTTACCGATTAATAAAGTTAGCTTTGTTTTAACCGTCGCGACTATAACTGTTGAGAGTTGCTATTGGTGATGAACATTTAAGTAACAGTTGCATTTTTTTTTGTTGAAAGATTTGCATAGAAACGTTTCGATTATTGATGTAATGGATAGGTTTCAAAAAATGAAACCCCACAGAGAGAAACTTTAATGAATTTATATTATTGATTTTTTTATTTTTATTATCTGACTCGACCCAAACCGCATAACCAGATCAGACAGAAAAACTCGAGCGTTAGTGATAGATAATCGGTTGTTCGTCCTTGATAATTTTTGAACACGTAGGAAAAAAAATCCTGAATATACTACTTATTTCACAAAAATTTAGTTATAAATATTTCAACACTTATAATCTGTAGTAAAATGAGTTGATTTACAAAAATTGATAGCAAATAAGATTAGCAACAAATATACTTGTAATTGCTGTAACTGTAAAGATTAGCCACACGTAGCCTTTAGTTATTATTTTAATGTTGGCAAATTCCCAATTTTATAGCAGTGCATGGAATGTTAACAAAGAAAAAATGTCACCTATAAAGCTTTTTAAATTTAAGTCTATATTGTATAATGAAACACTTTTAATAACATATATTCAAAATTAAAACAAACTAGTTCATCATTACACTTTTAATAATATGCGTTAGTTATCATAATTCAATAATATTTTTTATTAGCATATGCACGTAACTTGAAGAAACACAACCAACAAATGAAATGCAAGAAAAAAAAAATACAATCTTGAGCAAAGAGAGATTTAAAAGTAAAAGATTAGAGAAGTTAGTCGCACCTAAAAACATGTTGTAGGTATACGTCATTGGTTTTTTAACCAAACATGCTATTTATTTTATTAATGATTGTAATTTCGAATTTGAGTATGTGTTTCTTTTTTTTGACCAAACATGCAATTTATATTATTAAATATTTTGTAATTTGTTTTTGGAGAAATGAAACAAAAATTTAGAAATTATATATACTGCAAAATTAAAGGTGTTTTCATCATATATAAAATGATTATGTATTTTACTATAATTTGCCTTAAAAAAAGTAAAAAAAAAGAGTACATTGTTTCGTACATTTGTTATTAAGATAACAAAACATTTGTTACGTTTTAAACGCAAAAAAATTCATTAGAATTGAATCAACCTCAAACTCTAAAATATAACACTTTTTAATTCATAGTGAGTGTTAGAGCATAATGTCTATTGCTAGGGTCTTAGTTTTGATTGAATAGGGCTTTAAATGTCATGTGTTTATGTTAGGGTATATGTTTAGCGCATAAGTCCTTGGGATCACATATGTTATGCAGCGGATAACATATGCGCTGTATAAGATATATGCCCCAAGTGACCTATCAAGTGTTTCCTATAAATAGGGGACTTATGCGTAATTAACTAGACTTTTGGTCATTCATGTCATATGCTAGAGAGAGAGAGACTAGAGAGAGAAAGTTCCTAAAGTGTCATATCCTGTAAACTTTTGATATTATCTATGAAATGTGTGCTTGATGTTACCTGTGATGTTCATTGTCATTGTTTTCCGCACCTTGAGACATAAGCTGTAACTCTATCAGATCCTAATCAGTGTTTCAAACAGTTATTTCAAGTGGTATTAGAGCATTTGGCTCGTTACTAGCTTGAATATCACAAGGTTTTCAAGGTTTTTTGTCTATCTTTAGTTTTAACCGTCACAATTCCTTCAAACTCTCACAAATCATTCTTTATACCTTCGTGCCAAACCCTTCATAGTGTCATTCAATTTCGTCAACATTTGGACATTCAAATTGCCAAATTACCAAAATGAGTCTTCTTAGCGCATATGTTATCTTCACGTATATGTCTCTCACGTATAACATATACGGCGCATAACTTATACACCGTTTATGTTATAAGTTGAAACATATACATTGGGCATAACATATACGTTATGCTACATATCCGTTGACCATACTTACTTACACGTTGACCATTTTATCCGTTGACTATCAGTATATATCCGTTGACCTTCTTACATATCCATTATTACTTATGCGTTGGCCATTATCTTCATATCCATTGACTTTTGTGTAATTCCACACTTGTTGTGTTTGCATTCAATTCAGTGTTGTATTCCTTTGTTACTCACATCATGGACAATCTAAATGCTTTCGTGTCTCAACCATCTGCCCTGCTTCAGAACATTAATCTTGAAAATGAAATGGGGACGTCAAACAAACCCCCAGAACTTCTTTGTATAGAAGACTATCCTTCTTGGGCCGATAAGTTTGAAACCTATGTTCAGGCGTCAAACTATGAGACATGGATCGCTGTTGAAGAAGAGTATATCATCCCTAAGAATGAGAATGGAGAAAATTATCGATTGTAACAAATTGCAAAAGGGGACAAAGCTTTGTTCTTAAAAGAGAAGAAAATGTTGAATCTCTTTCAACATGCCATCAAAGCTGAAATCTTTCAATTATTGCAGCACAACGGTTCATGTTACTCGATTTGGCATGCATTATTGAACAAAGACCAAGGAAACCCTGACATGAGAAAGAGTAAAATAGCATTACTTAAGAAAGAATTTGACATATTTACTCAGGTCAAGGGAGAATCGTTCGCATAATTGATTGAACGATATTGTTATCTGGTGAATGAAATGAAGAGGTTGAAAATTGATAAGCCTGGTTATGAGTACATTGATAAGCTTGCTTATGCGTTACCTGAAGAATGGGACACATTTATAATGATTCAGCAATCGAATGCAATAGCAAATGCTCGTCTCAATCTTGCAAGTTGTATCGAGAAGCTCGAAGCTCATAATCTGGAGCTTTTAGGAAGAAGCAAAAGATGAAATCAACTGCTATTTCAGAAGATGTTGGATCGTACTACAAAGGTTCACAATCTTGTGTATCGCCTAATCCCAAGATTCCAACAGCATTTTGTGTAGAACAGACTGGACAAGCCTTTGTAACAAGTGTACCTGCTACCCCTGCTACCTCACAATATTGTAGTAGTTACTTGGGCACCATTCCAGTATCCCAATATTCTAACCTACAAGACCTTGATGTTTTATAGTGCAACATTGTAGTAAACTTGAAGAAAAACTGGGTGCCTAACCACTGAAACAGTCAAGAAATATATGGCATTTCTGGGCTCAGTTCTTGAATCTTATGAATGTTTAGTTGCTGGACGGATTGGTAACTATAACATGACCAAAGAAGATTATGATCAGATCGACCCAGAAAAGATGGAAATGATTGATATTCGTTAGTGTATGGCTAGTGTACTCGGGAGAGCTCAATGTTTCAAGGAAATAACTGGAAGAAATGTGTTGGATGGGTCTACTTCAAAGTTGGGGTTTGATAAATCCAAAGTCAGATGTTTTCGATGCAAAGAAAAAGGACACTTCAAACGAGAGTGTAAAGCAAGAATGTAGATGATAATGCTGCAAATCCATTTGAAAGGGATTATTACAAACAGGCAATATATCATTGACCTTCTCAAAATGATGCTGAATCATCTAAGGGGAAGAAATCAGAAGCTTCAACATCATGACAGAAGGCTGCTACTGAACAGATGGACGAGGGGTTCAACAGGAATTCAATATTTCAGGCAAATATAGCAGAAGTTGTTAAGAACATTGATAAGGTTGAGATGGTTGATAACAGGGATGAAGTCAAGTTGGTTGAGGTAGAGGTTAAGTTGGTTGAAAATGAAAGTTTGGAGAAGGTATTGAAGATTGATGACAAATAAAGTGACAAGGTTGATCAAGAAATTGTTCAAAATGATTCTGATGACGATCTTCCAAGAACCTATGACAAAATTCACACGGTTCCTTCTAATTATCTTACCTCCTTATTTCCTCCTGAAATAATTAAAAGTTTTGCAGGTTGGTTTAATGACGAGGAAGTACCCCATGGTAAGATTGATTTTGGAGAGGAAGGCAATGTGGATGAATCAGAAGTCAAGGAATTAAGCAAGGTTGAAGATTCAAATGAGAAGTTGGTTTATGGAATTGTTGAACACACGAATGACGAAGAGTGTGAAATTTCAAATGAAGAACCAACCGATCATGCATTCATGGCAAACGAGGTAACTCTAAACTCAAATTTATGTGAAAAATGTGAATTGCTATGTGCTGAGTGTGATTTTTAAAACTTTTGAAATTAAAGAGTTGAAAAGGCATTATGACAAATCATTATTAGATCTTAACATTGTTAATGAAGCATATATGAAACTTCAAACATGTGAAAAGAATTTATGGGAAAAGATTTTACAAGATCAAAAGACTATTTCAATGTTAAAACACACGGTTGAGGACAAACAAATTGCCATCAACAAACATATAGATGAAAATGCAGCTCTCAAGCTTGAGTTACAAACACTAAAGATTGAAACTGAGAGAGTCAGTTTAAAATTAGTGAGTTATGCTGCATCATCTAATGTTCTCAATCACGTTATGCCTAAAAGTTCATCAAAATCTAAGGATGATGTGAATGAGAACATAACATCTAGTGAGGATTATCATGTTGTGCCTCCACCTATGTAGAATGCTTACATTCCCATGAAACCAAAAGGTTTAAAAAGGCATTAAATGGGGACATCAAATCTCCACTTCATGATACCTCAAAGTTTGATGATGATGATGATACCTCTGAAAAGGTTGAAAATGAAAGTTCTGGTTGTGATATGACAACTAGAATAAAAGTTGCAGAGTTGGTTTTAACCGAAGAAAAGGTTAAAGATAATGTTTTGGGAAAAGAAAAGTGTGTTGAATCGAAAAAATTGGCTAAAACAAGTTTTTATAACAAGCAATCTCATCGAATTAAACCAATTCAAGAGAAAAACATTGTATTTGTTAACGGTAAAACATCTGAGTCTGAAAAGGAGGCTGTCTTTAGAAAACAGTCAAATAAAGAGTTTTATCGTCTAAAGGCCGAGCGTGAGAAGGTTGAAGCGACATCTCAAATCAATAAGTTCATTGACCGGAGACGTTGTTTTAATTGTAAATTTGTAATGAAGTTAGGCATGTATTCTACGCATGACCCAATCGATTCAAACATGATCATGCTCCGTCTCAAAAGTTTTAGAACAAGAAACCAGGTCTTGGATTTGTGAATAAACCCATAAATGTTCCCGAACCTGTGAAAATTTTAAAACATGGTGAATTAGTAAAATGTGAAGTGTTTTCAAAAGAGAAATCCAAGACTTCACAAACCACTTTTTACAGCAAGAAACAAGCTATATGTCAGAATTGGGTGGCCAAAACTGTGTCAAAACCAACAATAATTGTTGAAGAAAAGAAACTCGAATCCGAGTCACTTGTAACAAGTGATGATTTATTATGAAGTGAATCTGATTTTGAAGATGTTAGGTTGTTATACAAGAATTTCAAACAACCCAAGACCAAGAAGGCTTGGGTTTCCTTGTTTCACTAAAACTGTTTTATGTATGTGGAGGGGCTTCCAAGATCCGAAGATTCACGTTGGATTATGGATAGTGGAGCCTCTAGGCACATGACGGGTACTCTCCACTTGCTTAAAGATGTCAAATCTATTCGAGGAGGGTATGTTGGTTTTGCAGGAAATCAAGGTGGTTAGATTGTTGGAGAAGGTACTTTGACAAACGGGAGAGTCATATTTGTAAAGTCAACTACATTTCGGAGTTGGAGAATAATCTTCTCAGCATATCACAAATCTGTGATAAGAGTTTCTCGACTCACTTCACGGACAAGGAGTTCCTTATTTTGAAACCTGGTTTCAAAATACCTGACGACTGGGTATTAATGCGTGTTCCTCGAGAGAATGATCTCTATGTTCTCAACATGAGTATTGCATCAACATATTCGTCTTCTGCTTAATGTTTCATTTCAAGGGCATCTGAACGAGAATATGTGTTATGGCATCGTAGGATGGGTCACACTAGTGTGAGGAAGATGAGCCACCTGGTTCATAATAATTTGGTCAACGGAGTGAACTTGAGGAGTTTTCAACTGAATGAAGAATGTTTGGATTGCAAGAAGGGAAAACAAACGAAGAAGCCTCATCCGAGGAAACTTGTTAATTCCATCAACTTACCCTTTGAACATCTACACATGGATCTTTTTGGTCCAGTGAATGTCAGAAGTATCACGGGAGAACTCTACTATCTTGTGGTTACTGATGACTATTCCAGATTTTTGTGGGTGATGTTTTTGGAATCCAAGGATGAAACTTATGATTCCCTGATGATCTTATTCAAGAAACTTGAAACGTTGTACAACTTACCTATTCGAAGAATAAGAAGTGATAATGGAACAGAGTTCAAGAATAACAAGATGCTGGAGTATTGTAACGACCGGGGGATTCGAGTTTAGTGCACCTTATACTCCACAACAGAACGGGGTCGTTGAACGAAAGAATAGCGCATTTATAGAAACAGCTCGTACCATGCTTTCTGATTCAAAATTACCTGTGAATTTTTGGTCTAAAGCAGTGGCGTCAGCTTGTTATACTCTCAACCGGGTACTTACTGTAAAGAAGCTCAGCAAAATGTGTTTTGAGTTACTTAATCATCGAAAACCAAATCTTAAATGGCTCGAACCGTTTGGATCAACATGTACTATTTTTGAACCGAGTGGCAAGTTTGGTCCCAAATCAGTTGAAGGATTCTTTATGGGGTATGCTAGTCCACTACGACGTGTATACATTCCTAGCCTCCACAAGATTGTTCAATTCCAGAACATTGACTGTCAACGTTATACTCCTACAGTTCAAAGACCATGAGATTCACGGTTGTTTGATTACGAGAGCCTTTGGGAAAGTTTCAAGCTCCCGGAGGAAGTGCTTTCTGATGAGACTATGACAACGTTATATCAAAAACATTTATCAGAAGAACCCGTGTCAAAACTAGAAATTCCTGTAATGGTTGTTCCTCAAGATGTCCCAGATCCAATTCTACCTGATAATGTACCAGAGACTTTACCCGTGTTTGATGACAACGGTGAAAAAGACGAGGAGATAATTGAGGCTATTTCTCCATCTATTGTTGCTGATGAAGAGAATGTCACCAATATCCAAAATGAAGTGACGGTTTCCACTGATATTTTGCCGAGATCTGTTTCTTATCATCCAGAAGAGAACATCATTGGAGATTTAAACATTGCGGTTCAGACGAGACGTCAAATTGAACAAACCCTTCAGTGTTTTTATTCAAGTGTATCTCCATTACAGAATCAGCTCTCATTCAAATGTTTTATTTTGTAGGTCGAACCATAGACATACAAAGAAGCCTTGACCGAGGAGAGCTGGGTCAATGCTATGCAAGAGGAGTTATTGAAATTTGAAAAGCTCGGGGTTTGGAAACTGGTTGACTTGCCTGAGAACGAGAAGCAAATAAACACCAAATGGGTGTTTAAATGTAAACGTGATAAAAATGGGATTATAGTAAGAAACAAAGGAATACTAGTTGTTTTGGGATTTAACGAGAGAGAGGGTATCGACTACAATGAGGTTTATGCACCTGTAACAAGGCTAGAAGCGATTCGGATCTTTCTGGCATTCGCTTCATGGAAAGGATTCAAAGTTTATCAGTCAGATGTCAAGTCTACATTTCCCAATGGGAAAATTAGTGAAGAAGTCTACGTGGGACAACCAACTAGGTTTGTCGATCCGATCCACAAGGACAAAGTGTATTGTAACGCCTGTTAATTCCGGTTTCAAGAATTAAGGATTGTAGAGTATGTATAACTCTCGGGACTTAACCGACGTTTCTCGGAAGCCTTTACGTCATCCCGGTACGTCTAATCGCTTAGCATTTCTTCCAAGTTGCATTATTATTATTTTCCGGGGGCTAGAATTAAAACGTTTCATAATATAACATTAAACAAAAAAAAAATCCTAAACCCTAAAGCAGCAGCAGCGATCGGCCGCAAGTAGCCACCCCCTCCCTTCCTTGCTTCGACTTTTTGTTCGATTCCAAGCTCCTAGAAGTAGTTCAAGGTAAGTACTACAAACCCCAACACTCTTTTTGTTCACCCTTAATCGTTTTGATGCTCAATTTTGCCGAAACTTTTCGTTGGACAGATTTTCGGCCAAGGTGTAATTGACCCACTTCCCGTGGATAAAAATTAGAGTTTCCAGTGTAGAAAGATCCCCAGGTATGGCATTTACGTCATATTAAAATTTCGTGGTCATTGGAGGTGTCTAGGTCGGTCAATCGATTTTAGTTCGAAAACTAGGGTTTATCGGGTGTAGAATTGCAAATTGTTGAGTTTGATGCGTTACTTGATCGGGTGACAGACCGAATCAGTTTGTACAGCCCTAGGGAGGTTTAAGGGCTATGGAAAAATTATTTTTTTTTATGCTCGGGGCTGTTGTGGTTAGTGCTTCGTCAATTGAGTCGGCGGTGCTCGAATTTTCGTTTAAACATTAAAGTAAGAGTTGTAAAAAGGAACCGTCAACCCTATCAACTCGGGTGACATAATCTTGATGAATGAAAATATTTAAAATGGAATTTGGTCCATTCGGGGCTGATTCGTTAATTAATGGTGTTAAGGTTTATTACACGCGCATTCGACCCGATTTGATTGTCCTTGGGCCTTGGGCCAAGTTGTTGGGCCTTGGGCCAAGTGTTGGGCCGTGGGCCAAGTTGTTGGGCCTTGGGCCAAGTTTTGGGCCTTGGGCCAAGTTGTCGGGCCTTGGGCCAAAGTTTTGGGCTTGAACGGCCCATTTGGCAAGAGTGTTCTTATTGTCTAGTCTAGTAACGTGTTGTGTATAATTTACAGGCCCTTGCTTGCGATCGTGCACTTAGAATTTCCTAGCTCGTTGCAGGTGTTTGTTTGATTTCAGGTGAGTTCATGATGCCCCTTTTTAACTCTTTTAACTTTTGGGCTAGCATGCACACCTAAGTGTTTTCCTATTGGATTAAATGTTTTAAACGATTTATATAGGCTTGCTAGCATATGGTAGGCCTTGGGATGTTAAATATATATATATATATATATATATGTATATACATTATTGCTTGGCCTATATCTGGCGATGTTGTAGTCGTTTCGACTACTGATGTTGTGTATGCCTACTTTGTGTTTGCATGCACTGATGTTACGTGTTTGGGTTGTACGTTTGCTCGACCCTGATGTTATACGTGGATGTTATATATATATATATACTGTGTTATATATAGAGATGTAATTGAAAGGATGTTTACATATACATTTTGTGTATGTATGTATGAGGATGTTTAGTTCTCGGTAATGAGGATTTGATGGATGTACCCTTTTACTTTTTTAAACTTTTGGTTTGACTATCTTAACTATTACTACTGATGTTATTTACTTAAAACTTGAACTCACTCAGCTCAAGCTGACTTTGTGTGCATGTTAGTGTGAGTTTTAGGTTAGGAAGAGGATGCCTTATCGCTTGGACGTGCACGAAGCTACTTGGACGGTGAAGGGCATACGGGAACCGAAGTTTTACTATTAAACATTTATTATTAAAAGTTTTTATTTAAAGATAACTATGTTGATTTTGGGAAAAATTCCCGGGTTTTGGGAATTTATTTTATTATTTATGTTTTCCGGTGAATTATACTTTGAGATGTTTGTTTTAATGGAAGTAACCGTTTTCAAGTTTAATTATTTTCTTAAGTGTTTTGTATGATTACCAACTGTGAGGTTCCCGGGGTTCGGGGCCTTACAAGTTGGTATCAGAGCCTTGGTTCGAGGGATCCGAGCATCCCCCCGAATGCTTGGACTCGAACTGCAAGAAAAGAGACCAGTATGCCCACCGCGAGTAGCTGCACGCCAAGAGGTAACTTTTAATTATTTAGTCATTCCCTTAAATTTAAAAGTTTCCAATATGTGATTAACTGTTTAAGTGTTAGATAGAAGGCTAATGTGGATAGGAGCAGGGGGTGATTAGGACGGGCTAGTAAAGTAAACGACTAATTACACTTGATCAACGTCATTAGCAGTTTACCCTTACCTTACATGTTCTAAATGCCACTTGTACCTGACCATATTAAAATTCTGTCTTTGTAGGGATAAGTCATGGTTAATACTCGAACAGCTAAGAGAGGTGGTTCTAGTGTTCGTGGTCGTAAGCCACGTGCCGAAGCCGAGAGTGAGATTCCTACTTCCCAGCAGGACACCTCGATTCATGAGAAGGGAGATAACCCCACCTTAGATCCTGCTATGCGTGCGGCTATCGCGGATGAGGTTTACCAGGTGCTTCATAGCGCCATTCCTGAGATCGTTGCTGAGGCCGTCAGGGCCATGGAGGAGTCATTGGTTGGTAAGGGTTTGGATAAGGGAAGGAAGAGTACGGAGGTACAGGACGTAGAGGAAGAGGAAGTGTATGTATCGAGTGGGGATGAAGATGAGGTGTGGACAGTTAGCGTATCGACCCGGGGTTGCTCGTATGGGGACTTTAAGAAGTGCGACCCCCCTTCTTTCGATGGTACTAAAGATGCGTTAGCAGTACATCAGTGGTTGAGATGGAGGCTATTCTGAGAGTTAGTAAGTGCAAGGGGGATGAAATGGTGACTTATGCTACTGCCTCGTTTCGTTCCGAGGCACTATGTTGGTGGGATAACTTGGCTCAAGCTACGGGTGATCGTTCGATTAGGAGGATGACGTGGGATGAGTTGAAGAAATTGGTTCTCGATCAGTTTTGTCCTCCACATGAATTGGATAAGATAGAGCAGGAATTCTTGACCTTGGAGGCTGGTACTATGTCGCATCGGGAGTATACCACCAAGTTTAACAAGATGGCTCGTTTATGTCCCGATTTGGTTACTCCCGAGACCAAGAGGATTAAGAAGTACGTGAAGGGGCTTCCGGTGGATATCCGTAGGGGTGTGTTGACTACCGACATGAACTCTTTTCACTCGGTGGTCACTCTAGCAGGTACGCTGTATGATCAGAGGGAGAAGTTGCCGCCGCCCGAGAATAGGAAGACATGGAACTCAAATTCGTACGGCAAGCGGCCCGGGGGAAGCAAATTTAATCCGTCTGAGAAAAGGGTAAAAACTGAGACTTCTGAGTTCAAAAGGGGTGTGGAGTTCAGTAATTGCAAGAAGTGCGGGAAGCCGCACAAGGGGGAATGTAGGATTGGGTCTGGCACTTGTTTTCGTTGTGATAAGGTAGGACACCCTCATTTCGAGTGTCCGACATTAACCTGTTTCCGCTGTAAGGGTTCAAGTCACTTGGCATCAAACTGTCCTTCCAGTAAGGCGGGGGGGGGGGGGGGGGGGGGTCCGGGCAGGGAACTTCCTCGAGGGGGAAGATGGATGTGAAGCCGAAGACCAAGGTGAGGGCCTTCAACATCTCCAAGAAGGAAGCGAAAGAGGATGCGGATGTCGTTTCAGGTACCTTTTTCCTTATTTAGCTTTCATTCCACCGTTATAACTTCTTGTTCCTTGAAATCATATGTTTTGACTGCGTAGCTAAGCAGTAGTATAATATCATCCCAGGTACTTTCCTACTTAATGAGTTACAAGCTTCAGTTTTATTTGATTCGGGCGCCAGTAGGAGTTTTGTGTCTACCGCTTTCTGTTCCTTGTTGAATAAATCACTCGAGCGCGTAGTCGATGGGTTTGAGGTTGAGGTCGCCGTAGGAAAATCCGTGTCCGTGTCTAGGGCCATTCAGGGTTGTTCCATCGAGTTGTCTGGTTATAGGTTTCCAGTGCGATTGTATTTCATGCGCTTGGTTGTTTCGATATGGTGCTCGGGATGGATTGGCTCGCGAATGTTGATGCTCAGATCATTTGTGGTCAGAAACTCGTTCGTCTAAGGGCCCCGGATGGGACTCGAATTACGGTCTTCGGTGATCGGAATGTTGCAACGCCACACGTTATATCCATGCTTAAGGCGGGAAAGTTGATGCAGCGGGGGTACGGGGCGTATCTGGCGTATGCTATGAATGTGAATACTGAGGTGGCTACCGTCGGTGATGTTCCTATTGTTCGGGATTTCCCGGATGTATTTCCAGATGATTTGTCAGATGTGCCGCCGGATCGCGAGGTCGAGTTCCAGATAGACCTTGTACCGGGCGCCAAGCCCGTTGCCCGAGCTCCCTACCGCCAAGCGCCGAATGAAATGAAGGAGCTTATGGCTTAGTTGGAAGACTTGCTCGATAAGGGCTATATTCGACCGAGCATCTCACCTTGGGGTGCCCCGGTCCTGTTCGTTAAAAAGAAGGACGGTAGCATGCGGATGTGCATTGACTATCGTGAATTAAACAAGCTCACTGTCAAAAATCGGTACCCTCTCCCAAGGATCGACGATTTATTTGATCAGCTCCAAGGAGCTAGTTGGTTCTCGAAGATCGACCTTAGGTCCGGGTATCATTAGCTGAAAATTCGGGAGGAAGATATTCCTAAGACTGCCTTCCGCACTCGTTATGGACACTACGAATTTCTGGTGATGTCTTTCGGTTTGACCAACACACCGGCTGCGTTCATGGATCTTATGAACCGGGTGTGTAGACCGATGCTCGATCGCTCGGTTATTGTGTTCATCTACGACATTCTTGTGTACTCTAAAAGTGAATCCGATCACACCGGTCATCTCAGGGAAATGTTGGAGGCTCTGCGAAAGAACAAATTGTATGCGAAATTTTCTAAGTGTTCCTTCTGGTTACGTGAGGTTCAATTCTTAGGCCATGTTATTAACCCGAGTGGTATTCTGTTTGACCCTGCAAAGGTGGAAGCCGTGAATGATTGGGAGTCTCCTAAGTCTCCAACTGAAATCCGTAGTTTCCTTGGTTTGGCGGGGTATTACCGCCGCTTTATTCACGATTTTTCGAAAAATTGCTTCTTCTCTGACCAAGCTAACTAAGAAGAGTGTTAAGTTCGTGTGGGGTACGGAACAGGAGGAGGCTTTTCTCGAGTTGAAGAACAGATTGACGCATGCCCCGATCTTAGCTTTACCTGATGGCACCGATGATTTGGTGGTGTATTCTGATGCCTCTTATCAGGGGCTTGGGTGTGTTTTGATGCAGCGAGGTCGAGTCATCGCTTATGCCTCACGGCAGTTGAAGCCTCATGAGGCGAATTATCCTACCCACGATTTGGAGCTGGCGGCAGTGGTGTTTGCGCTTAAGTTGTGGAGACATTATTTGTACGGTGTTCCTTGCGTGATTTATACCGACCATAAGAGTTTAAAATACTTCTTTGAACAAAAGGAACTGAATATGCGCCAATGTCGATGGTTGGAGTTGATTAAGGATTATGATTTGGATATTATGTACCACCCCGGTAAGGCTAACGTGGTGGCCGACGCGTTGAGCCGGAAGGAGAGACCGAAGCCGATTCGGATGAAATCCTACCCGCTTATTCTCAAACCCGACATTTTGAAACAAATAGCCAACGTCCAGAATGAAGCGTTGTAGGTGGAATGGATTATGTCAGAACGTGTTTGGGGTCAGGAGAAATTGTTGGAAGACGTCGGAGACGGGGTGAAATATAAGGATGGTCGTTTATAAGTACCGAGGTATGGGGGATTCAAAGATAAAATTTTGGATGAGGCGCACAAGTCGCGCTATTCTATTCATCCGGGCGCGACCAAGATGTACCAAGACTTGAAGAAAAATTATTGGTGGTCTGCGATGAAATTTGAGGTGGCTCAGTACGTGAGTAAGTGTTTAACATGTCTACAAGTTAAGGCCAAGCATCATAAGCCATTTGGGAAACTTCAGCCATTGGAAATACTTGAGTGGAAATGGGAGCATCTTACTATGGATTTCGTGACTACACTGCCTCGTACTCCTAGGGGTAATTATGACACCATTTGGGTAATCGTGGATAGATTGACCAAGAGCGCCCATTTCTTGCCGATTCGAGAGACTTTTAATTCTGAGCAGCTGGCCGATGTGTTTATTCGTGAGATCGTCTCTAGGCACGGGGTGCCGGTATCTATTGTTTCGGATAGGGATATGCGTTTCACCTCCAGGTTTTGGAAAAGGTTTCACGAGGAGATGGGCGCCAAACTCCTCATCGGTATTGCTTATCACCCGCAGACGGATGGTCAGTCCGAGAGGACCATTCAGACCCTCGAGGATATGTTGCGGGCTTGTGTTATCAACTTTGGTGGTAGTTGGGACCTTCACTTACCGTTGGTGGAGTTTTCGTATAACAACAGTTATCACGCCACAATTGGGATGCCACCGTTTGAGATGTTGTATGGTAGGAGGTGTAGGACTCCGGTCTGTTGGGGATCCATTGGTCAAAAGCAGTTGGGTAGTTTAGAGGTGGTCGAGGCTACGACTGAGAAACTCGACAAGATTAAAGCATTTATGAAGGCCGCGCAGGATCGTCAGAAGTCTTATGCAGATAAAAGGCGAAGGCCTATTGTGTTTGAGGCTAGGGATTGGGTTATGTTAAAAGTTTCTCCCTGAAAGGGCATTATTCCTTTTCGTAAGCGGGGGAAGCTCAGTCCGAGGTTTATTGGCCCGTTCCGTATATTGGCCCGAGCCAGTGAGGTAGCATATAGGCTGGAATTGCCCGAGGAGCTCTCGGGGATTCATCCTACTTTTCACGTGTCCTATCTGAGGAAATGCCTAGCAGATGAAGAGGCCCATGTGCCTCTCAATGATATTGAACTCGATAGTAAGCTGAACTATGTTGAACAACCGATTGCTATTCTTGACCGTCAGGAGAGGCGTTTGAGGAATAGGGTGGTTAGTCAGGTGAAGGTGCAGTGAAAACACCGTAGGGGTTCCGAGGCCACTTGGGAGTCCGAAGTCGAGATGATGAAGCATTATCCGCAGTTTTTCCTGTCGCATCGGGATTCGGGGACGAATCCCATTGTAAGTGGGGTGGAGTTGTAACGCCCGTTAATTCCGGTTTTAAGAATTAAGGATTGTAGAGTATGTATAACTCTCGGGACTTAACCGACGTTTCTCGGAAGCCTTTACGTCATCCCGGTACGTCTAATCGCTTAGCATTTCTTCCAAGTTGCATTATTATTATTTTCCGGGGGCTAGAATGAAAAACTTTCATAATATAACATTAAACAAAAAAAAAATCCTAAACCCTAGAGCAGCAGCAGCGATCGGCCGCAAGTTCCCTCCCTTCCTTGCTTCGACTTTTTGATCGATTCCAAGCTCCTAGAAGTAGTTCAAGGTATGTACTACAAACCCCAACACTCTTTTTGTTCACCTCTAATCGTTTTGTTGCTCAATTTTGGCGAAACTTTTCGTTGGACAGATTTTCGGCCAAGGTGTAATTGACCCACTTCCCGTGGATAAAAATTAGAGTTTCCGGTGTAGAAAGATCCCCAGGTATGGCATTTACGTCATATTACAATTTCGTGGTCATTGGAGGTGTTTAGGTCGGTCAATCGATTTTAGTTCGAAAACTAGGGTTTATCGGGTGTAGAATTGCAAATTGTTGAGTTTGATGCGTTACTTGATCGAGTGACAGACCGAATCAGTTTGTACAGCCTTAGGGAGGTTTAAGGGCTGTGGAAAAATTATTTTTTTTGATGCTCGGGGCTGTTGTGGTTGGTGCTTCGTCAATCGAGTCTGCGGTGCGCGAATTTTCGTTTAAACGTTAAAGTAAGAGTTGTAAAAAGGAACCGTCAACCCTATCAACTCGGGTGACATAATCTTGATGAATGAAAGATTTAAAATGGAATTTGGTCCATTCGGGGCTGATTCGTTAATTAATGGTTTTAAGGTTTATTACACGCTCATTCGACCCGATTTGATTGTCCTTGGGCCAAGTTGTTGGGCCTTGGGCCAAGTTGTTGGGCCTCGGACCAAGTTTTTGGGCCTCGGGCCAAGTGTTGGGCCTCGGGCCAAGTTGTCGGGCCTTGGGCCAAAGTGTTGGGCTTGAAAGGCCCATTAGGCAAGAGTGTTCTTACGGTCTAGTCTAGTAACGTGTTGTGTATAATTTACATACCCTTGCTTGCGATCGTGCACTTAGGAATTTCCTAGCTCGTTGCAGGTGTTCGTTTGATTTCAGGTGAGTTCATGATGCCCCTTTTTAACTCTTTTAACTTTTGGGCTAGCATGCACACCTAAGTGTTTTCCTACTGGATTAAATGTTTTAAACGATTTATATAGTCTTGCAAGCATATGGTAGGCCTTGGGATGTTAAATATATATATAATATATATATATATATATATGTATGTATATACATTATTGCTTGGCCTATATCTGGCGATGTTGTAGTCGTTTCGACTACTGATGTTGTGTATGCCTACTTTGTGTTTGCATGCACTGATGTTACGTGTTTAGGTTGTACGTTTGCTCGACACTGATGTTATACGTGGATGTTATATATATATACTGTGATATATATAGAGATGTAATTGAAAGGATGTTTACATATACATTTTGTATATGTATGTATGAGGATGTTTAGTTCTCGGTAATGAGGATTTGATGGATGTACCCTTTTACTTTTTAAAACTTTTGGTTTGACAATCTTAACTATTACTACTAATGTTATTTACTTAAAACTTGAACTCACTCAGCTCAAGCTGACTTTGTGTGCATGTTAGTGTGAGTTTCAGGTTAGGAAGAGGATGCCTTATCGCTTGGACGTGCACGAAGCTACTTGGACGGTGAAGGGCATACGGGAACTGAAGTTTTACTATTAAACATTTATTATTAAAAGTTTTTATTTAAAGATAACTATGTTGATTTTGGGCAAAATTCCCGGGTTTTGGGAACTTATTTTATTATTTATGTTTTCCGGTGAATTATACTCTGAGATGTTTGTTTTAATGGAAGAAACCGTTTTCAAGTTTAATTATTTTCTTAAGTGTTTTGTATGATTACCAACTGTGAGGTTCTCGGGGTTCGGGGCCTTACATGTATCTCCTTGATAAAGCCCTTTATGGTCTCCATCAGGCACCGAGAGCTTGGTATAAGACATTGACCCAACATCTTGTGGACATTGGGTTTATCAGAGGAACCGTCGATTGTACACTTTTCACCAAACTGGTTGACAGACATCTACTGATTGTGCAAGTCTATGTCAATGATATCATATTTGGGTCGACAAACGATGATCTGTGTAAGCAGTTCAAGGACGTGATGAAATTAAAGTTTGAAATGAGTGCAATGGGGGAGATGTAATTTTTCCTTGGACTTCAGGTGGAATAGTTATCTAATGGGATATTTATCCACTAGACAAAGTATGTCAACGACGTCCTGGCAAAGTTCAACATGGTTGATGCTTCGGCAATCAGTACTCCTCTATCATTGAATCATGTTATCGGTCCTGATCCCAACGGGGAGAAGGTTAACCAAATGTTATACCGATCCATGTTTGGCTCATTAATGTACCTCACCACTTCTCAGCCAGACATCATGTATGCCACATGTTTGTGCGCTCGATATCAATTGAATCCGAAGGTTTCACATCTCATGATTGTCAAAAGAATTATACGATATCTCAAAGAATGTCCGGGGGTCGGTCTCTGGTATCCAAAAGACGATGAGTTTGTTCTGAGGGCATACTCAGATTCGAACTATGGAAGCTGTAATCTACAACGGCAGGGTGTCAGTTTTTCGGCAAGCGTCTTGTCACCTAGAAATGAAAGAAACAAACCACGGTTTCGCTATCTACCTGTGAAGCTGAGTATGTAGCTGCCTCCTGTTGCTGTTCTCAGGTTCATTGGATTCAACAATAGATGCGGGACTATGGTTTTAATTTTCTTACTACCCCCTATCTTCGTAGATAATAATGCAGCTATTTCGATAACAAAGAATCTGGTAAACCACTCTAAAACTAAATATATTGAAATACGGTATCACTTAATTCGTGATTGCTACGAAAGGAAGTTGATCACCATAGACAAAATTCACACCGATGAACATAAAGCGGATATTTTCACCAAATCTTTTGATAAGTCACGATTTCAATACTTATTAAAACTTAATGGTTTAAAAATTTTGGGCGGTGTTGATAGTAGGGTTACCGAGATTATGGATGGGTCGGATATCTTGTGAGCCTAAAACATCAGAGTCATTTTTTTGTTTTCAGTAAATATTTTCTATGGTTTTTGATTTTAGGGGGAGAAATTTTCTGAAAAACCAAAAACATTAAAAAATTTGAAAAAGCCCAAAACATTTTAAAATTCATAAATGTCAAAAAGGTAAAAATGTTGCTCCTCGGAAATTGAATTTTTGAAGCAAAAATGGAAGATGATAGTACATTGATTATCTGGTCCCAAATCCAGCAAAAAGTAGGTATAAAAGGTTGTGTGTTTAACTGTATTAGTGCATTGTTGGCCTTTAGCAAGTAGAGAAAAGTAAGTGATATAAAATTTAAATTGATAATTTGATGGGGTGTTAGTTTCTAACAAAAAGTCCTGATAATGATGGCAGAAATGTAATAGCTGGCCATACTCAAGCCTTTTAATCAGAATGATTTGTTACAAAATTGTTAAAACATAGCTATCAGTAAATGGTTAACTATAAGGCCTCGAACCCCGGGAACCCTACAGTTGGTATTCATACAAAACACTTGTAAAAATATTTAAACTTGAAAATAGTTCATTCCATTAAAACAACCAATTCAGAGTATAATTCAGCGGAAAACATAAATAATAAAATAAGTTCCCAAAACCCTGGAATTATGCCCAAAACCAATTTAAATGTATTTAAATAAATGTTAAAAAAGAAAATGTTTATTAATATTGGAACATCCGACTAAGCATGCTCTCCATCGTCCAAGTAGCTTCGTGCACGTCCAAGCGGTAATGCATCCACCTCCTAACCTGAAACTCACACTAACATGCACAGAAAGTCAGCTTGAGCTGAGTGAGTTCAAGTTTTAATAAATAACATCAATAATAATAATCATAATAGTCATTCCCAAAGGTTTTAAACTATAAAAGGGATACATCAGTTAGGCCATCATCTTCGATAAATAATCATCCTTATGTATATATACATATACAAACCTACATATAAACATATTTATAAGTGCATCCCTATATATATATATATATATATATATATATATATATATAACATCTAAGTAATAACATCAGGGTCGAGCAAACGTACAACCCAAACACGTAACATCAGGGTGGAGCAAACGTACAACCCAAACACGTAACATCTCATCAACGTATGCAAACACAAAGTAGGCATACGCAACATCCGTAGTCGAAACGACTACAACATCGCCAAATATAGGCCATACAATAATATATATATATATATATATATATATACTATAACATCCCAAGGCCTACCATATACTAGCAAGCCTATATAAAGTAGTTTAAACGTTTCATCAAGTAAAATCACTTAGGTGTGCATGCTAGCCCAAAATCTTAAAAGAGTAAAAAGGGGGCATCATGAACTCACCTGACACAAGACACGTATTCACCCCGAGCTAGGAAATCCCTAAGCGCTCCCAAAACTCAAACACCTGTCGGTTTACATACAATCGTTACAATCGACATCGAAAGGACTCGTTTATCCTACAAGATGTTCTAACATGGTTCGAGTTACCTAATCCCTTGACCTCATCAAACTAAACCACAACAGCCTCCCAAGGCCTCACATTCACCAAAACGACCCTTAGACACTCCCAGGAATAAAGAATTCCCAAATTACCCCCGGAAGCACTAGGTGATACCAATACGCGCGTTTAAGAGTCGTTTAGGCCATTAACATCCAACTCAGCCCCGTGTGGTCCTAACATGATAAAATCACAGCCAACAAGTCTACACGACGCTACACGAGTCAAATGGGTCGGTAATTCGCAAGTACAACGCACCAACTACTCAATAAACGCAATTGCGCGTTGTACCGACCCGTTTGAGTAACCGACAACCAATCCAGCCCCATAACTTATAAAAATGATTTTGCAATAGCCCGTACATCAAACCAAGTGTCCCTGAGCTGAATTGGTTGTTAATCACTTCAACACTCGCGTTAAACGCATCAAACTACAATTATAGTCAACCCGAACACTAACAATCTAACTACAACTAATTGACCAATCTAACGAACACCAATGAACATGATTTTTAGGTATGATATACGGGGAATACCTAGGAAGATTGTGGTGCAAAAAGTCACTTCAAACAGCCTCAACAAGAACACAATTTAACATCCACCGGTTAAGCCTAAAACGAACCTATCGATCAATAACAAGTAGAACATGCTGATTTTAGCATGCGAAGATGCATTTAATTACATAGGATAACCTTTGAAATAAATTATTAAATTTTTAACAGAATTTAATACATGTCTTAGGTTTATAAAAATATTTTTATTATATTTTTCTAGTTGACAGAAAAATTATAAAAATTCCTCCAATACAGCAAGATACGTGCAGCTATTTCAGTGCGCAACAAAATGGTTTTATTTTTATAAAATTCATTACCAAACAAAATTAAACGATTCCAATTGGGTTTGATTCTTAACTCAAATTATTAAGTTCCAGAAGTGGAACTAACTAATTTCGACTTGTTGAAAAAGAGTTATGATGTCGGGAATACAGACTAGAATCCGTCATCCCGATTCAGCTTTGACACTTGACCTTATAAAATCATAAAAACCATTCAAATCTTGTTCAAAAATTACGTATTATACCTTTCTATAAACTAAACTCAAAGTAGAACATCTTGGAATCAAGAATCGATCAAAAACAATGGATTATCATCGCGTTACAGACCCTACAATAAACACATACGAATCTGTCAGCAAACTGTTATCATCAAAACTCAACCCTAACGTGTTCGATAACGGGTTTAATGGTGAAAAAGACTTGCATGGACGTTAGACTAACCTTTAATTGATGTTTTAGGCTCACGACTTGGCCGGAAAAAGAAAAATCACAGAGGGGGGGGGGTCTTGGAAGCTGCCGATCAGAAGTGTGGAGTGGGTTAGGGTTAGATTGTTTATGATATAAACAATTTTCACATTTGGCCCTTCAAGTTTTAAAGTGTTAACATCTTGGTGGAAAAGTTACATATTGTAACGTACCGGGTTGATGTGAAGGCCAACAAAATATGCCGGATAACTCCCGAGAAACATACATACTTTAGGTGTTTTAATTCTTTAAACCGGAAATTAACGGGTGTTACATTAACGCTTCAGTGACGTATGATTTTATGGCTTTAAATCCTGTATTGATGGGATGCTTTATGGTTCCTAGATCCATCGGGTTTTTATGCGGTTTATCATCTGGGTATTCATTTCGATGAATATTATAAATGCTTTAACAGCGAACCCGCAGTCTAAGCTGCTTTATAAGTCATTAAACTTGATCGCATAAGTACTTATGTACTAAATTCATTACTGACTTGATTAAAATCCACTATTAGACATACATTGTCGCCTTGCTCGCGTCTTATTACCATTAAGAAATGGACCACAAGGGACATAGTGTATGCAAGCCGACAGATGAAATCGTGCATACTCATCCATGGGAAAGGACCTTAGGGTATTGCATGATAACTGGGGTATGTCTTGTAGTGGGGATTATTTGCTGATATGCTTAAAATGAAAGTCTTTTTATCTTCTGATTCTAACTTTTAAGTCAAGTTGGGGTGACTTTGTAAAAATCAAATTATGCCTGAATCAAGATTAGAACTGATACTTACCGATAATTTGTGCCTAATTGAATCAATTAAATGTATCACAGAAATTTCTGAATCCTTTGTTTAAAAGGTTTAGGTGGACAACAATACCAATGACTGACTTAACACCAGTCATAATAAACACTGAAAATAAAACTGTGATGGAAGGGCAATTTGGTCAATATGATTCACAACTTAAACTCACAAAAATATGTGATTTCTGTCTTGTTAAATGTCTAGTTACACTGGTTTTTGTTTCTATTAGAAAAACCAAAAATATTTTTTTTTCTAATTTAGTTTTCGACTTTTGGTGTGCGAGTGAACTATCTCTTTGGGGTTTTTCTAGAACAACGAAAATTGTTGTGTTTCTCAAATTCAAAACAAATAGTTATCAAAAAGTTTATCTGTTTTACTTAAGGTCATTAAATTGGACTTGGTAAACGGTGGATTTTCAAAATGAGATTAAGTTATTATTTTAATGTACAAGGATATTAAGTTGTACTTGGGACATTACATTGGTGTGAATTGGATAAAATGTCAGATTTAATCAGGATATACTTATGCAATGCATAAGTTTTAGAACTTTTACGGTTATGCGCCGCATAAGTTGTTTAACTTATGCGCCGCATAAGTAAGGGGTATATAAAGGATGATATCCGGCGCATAAGTCCATTACTTATGTGCCTGACTCTTTGTTTTCTCTCTTCGTTGATTCATTCTTGACACAAATCTCTACCATTATTCTGCTTGTTTGATATTTGTTTTGGTGATTCACACACCAATCCAAATTTGAAAGGTGAGGATGGTGTTTGTCTTGTTAGATCTTGTAATGAATAGTAGTCCACAACCCGTATATGTTGATTGTGAGCAGATTGATAAGTTTGTGAACTGATAGATGATCACTTAAGTCTCGGAATGATATTGCGAGTTTGATGATTAGATTTAATTGAAATGAATTGATGTTTATATGGTCAGATCTGAAATACTAAACATATCCGTTTGTGTAACATGTCAATTGACCATTTAAAAATTGGTTATTCTAAAAATTAAAAATGAATATAATCTAATAGATACTTAACGAATATGATAGTGTGTTTTGTTGTGATATGCAGCTGATTAGAACTTGTTCAACTGAGTTTGGTCAAAGTCATGACATATGCGCCGTATATGTCAAGACATATGCGAAGTATATGTTATATGTTGACCATGGTCAAGCATTCATATACGTTTGGATATCTTGTGCGTTGTTTTTAGACGTTGGATTAGACATATACGCTAGGATAAGACATATACGTTGTCATTTAGACATATACGCTATGATAATACATATACGTGGTTTCATACATATACGCTGTATTAGACATATGCGTGTTATAAACTTATACGCTGATGTTACATATCCGTTGTTTCATACATATAGGCTAAAGCTAGACTTATATGTTATAGACATATGCATTACATGAATACATATGTGTTGCAAAGAACATATTCGTCGTCTTTGATTAAATCTTACATGTTTATTTGTTTATGTTTTCAGATGGGTAAAAAGGTGAAAGTTACGGATCCTAAGCATAACATTTGTGCTTACTTGAACGAAGAAGATCCCAAAGCGAAGAAATTTGCAGTGATCATGCCATTCTTGAAGAGATCCAGAATCTTCAAAGCCATTACACATTCTGTGGATCCGTATGATAGTATAGTGTCTGATTTCTAGAAGAATGCTAAGGTGTTTAGGAAAGATATTCACTCTACTGTGCAAGGTTAAAAGATTATGGTAGATGAAGCTTTGATTAGGAAGGTGTTAGAGTTTGGAGATGAATCGTCAGATCCAGTTGAGCTTGATGAATAGTTGGTCAAAGGGTGTATGCTTCGTATGGGTTATAGAGATTCATTGAACCGATTAGCATTAAAGAAGACTGGATTATCTCAACCTTACAAGTCTCTTGTGCATGTGGTTGTTCATTGTCTCGGTCATCGTAAAGGAGGATATGATGATATTCTTGACTATCAGATGAGTACAATGGCCGCACTTTGTTTGAATCTGAAGTATAACTTCTCTCGTATAAGTCTGGACAATATAAAGATGAATTTTGGAGATGAGCAATGGTGATAGTATCCACATGTTGTGCTGATGTTTGTTGAGGATGTGTTTCCTCAGGTTAAGAAGGAAGGGACAAAGATTTTTCTTGAACATGTGGCTGGCAATAATCTGGCCAAGTTAGCTTCCTACAAGAAAGTCAAAGAAGAAGATGTACCTAAGTTCAAAGGTCTATTCGGGCACTTGAAGAATCCAGACTATGTTGCACCTACTGAGAACAAGTGGACGGATGATGGAAGTGATTCAGATTGGGAAGAGGAGAATAGATTGATGGTGGATTATAAACCATTGGGTAAACGGTTTATTAAAATTGAGTCTAAATTAGAAGAAGAATCGGTGGTTCTTAAGAAAAAAACAAAAGGTTATCAAGAAAGAGGTTGTTACACTGGTAACACAAGAAGAGGTGTACTCTGCTACGTCAGAAAAGGATCCTGAGGAAACGGAGTCAGATTCTGAGGGTAGACGCATAAGGTTCGCAAACCCGCATGCCCGATTTCAGAAAAAGGCTGAGAGCTCCAGAAAAAGGAAGTCTGCAGATGAACAAGATGAGTCTTATGTACCTAAAGAGGTGGTTGAGAAGCAGGTTAAACCGAAGGCGGTACGAATCAAGAAAAAGTCAAAGAGGGCTGCATCACCAAAGTTGAAACTTATTGATGAGCCAAATGTTGAAGAGCCTGAGGTTGTTGTTACTCAAATGAATCCGGAGTTTATAGTTGAAGAACCTATTGTAGATTTGGGAAGGGATGATAATGTGTTGAAGACACCAGTTGTGGAACCATCTCCACAAGTCCAAGAACCACATACCTCACCTAAAGTAACTTACAAAGTTCCTGATTTCAGTTCACCTTCACTCGATGCAAGCTGCTTTGGTAATTTTCCAACATTCAAAGATCATGATTCGTTAAAAGCTATTGTTACAGAACAAGGTGTTAAGATCTGGTGGCTGAGAATGAACGACTACGCAAAGAGAACGCGGATAAAAAAAGAATTAATGAAGATGGTGAACTCAGGCGTAAGCAGCAAGCAGATTTGTTGAATCTCCACATGAATGTCAAAAGATTGAGTTCCGAATGCAATATGATCAAGATACAATCGATGCCAAGGGGAAAGGAAAAGTGGATGAACCAAGTATCCAAGTTGAAATCCCAGATGTTGGTGGATCATTGTCTAGTGTTGTACCGGTAGTTGAAACTGAAGAGGTTGTTAAACCTGTAATTGAACCGGTGGTAGTTGAACCTGTCATTGTTGAATCTATGATTGCACCAGAGGCACCAATAGAACCAGTTGTGGATCAAGATGAGGAAGAAGAATATGATGATGAAGAATTGGTAGATTATGGTGATTCTCCAGAACAGGATGATTTTGATGATGATGATAATGATGATCCAAGTTCGAGTGGTGGACTTGGAGTGTTGATTGGTTCGAGTACAAGTGCAGTTGTTGAATTAGTTACTGAACGAGTTGTCGAAAGTGAGTCTTTCAGAAACAAACTCAAGCTGGTGGAAATGTAGATGAGCTTGAGGTCTTAGATATTGATTCGATTGCTTATAAGCCTCTTTGTTAGATTCTCATCTACTGGAGAGGAGTTAGAAGAGGGTGAAATCGAGGTAACTAGAGCTGATCTAGCCCGTATGCTGAATGTGACTAAAGAAGAATTTATATTTGATTCTGAGAAAGATTTAAGATCGATTGACGACAAAAATGTTGTTCTAATGAATGAACTTATACAAGAGGAGGAATTAGATAAAGAGCCAGTGACCAACTTCAGTGCAAATCAAGTGTTTCCTGAATTTCATGAAGAATTTGCTGAAGAAATTGAGATGTTAAGTCAAGAGTTGGATAGTCAAGGTAATCCAATAGCATCTGACAAAGGCAAGTCTACTGAGGAAGCACAGGTGAATAGTCAAGAACAGGAAGATTGGTTTGAAAGACGAAATATCGAGCCTAAACGTATATACTTGAATCCTGTCAAGTATTATAAGAAAAAGAAAGAAGTAAAGCCCGGGAAAGTGATGAGTATTGCTTCTCTTCCAAAGATAGGAAAAATTGCAGGCATGAGAACATATGGTGTGCAATATTTTGAAAGTCTTTGCAAGTTGAAATCAGTGTCATGGATGGACGTTGTTGATATTGTTGAAAAGGAGCTATTGAATTGTACAAAACGAGGGCCAGTGAAGGAAATTTGGGATTTCATTAAAAGGCAAGCGAAGTGTAGATTCAGGAGTTGGACTCCACATACACCAATTCTTCATGTGTCTCACGTGAAGAAGGATCCTGAAGCAGATGATTTTGTTAATACTTGGAGGTGCAAGCAACCACAAACCTTGAAGGTTATTCCTATGTACCCAATGGAACAGGACTTTCACGTATACTTCAGATGGTGGTACTATGATGAGAATCGAGGAGAGGATCAGATTGTGCTGAATAGAGATGGAGTGTGGGATGTGATCGATGTGATGGACCCGATGTGGTTGGTAAATTGCTTGGAGAAAGACATAGAGATGTTGTATAAATGTAAGATACAAGTTTCTCATGATAAGCATCATGCGTCGGCTATGAAATACCAGAAGTGGTGAAGAGCTGTCATAGATACAAGATTCATTCTGGTGAAGTTTCGAAGAGAAAATGGTTTAAAATGGGTAAAGAGGAAGAGCAGAAAAAGAAAGAGCGTGAACAGGAGATAAAAAGAAAAAACTAGAATTGCTTCGTTGAAGAATTTCCAATACAAAGGTGTTGGGGTATCAATTCCCACGAATCAGAAGCCCTCAACCAAACGTTCATGGGAAGACATGAGGAGGGAGTACAGGGAAAAGGTTTTTGGGATGAATGAATGAAGTTTGAAGATCACGACCTACCAACATCCAAGGAGGAGTTTGTTAGAGCATAATGTCTATTGCTAGGGTTTTAGTTTTGATTGTATAGGGCTTTAAATTTTACGTGTTTATGTTACGGTATATGTTTAGCGCATAATCCTTGGGGCTACATATGTTATGCGGCGCATAACATATGCGTCGTATAAGGTATACGTCTTAAGTGACCTATCAAGTGTTTCCTATAAATATGGGACTTATGCATAATTAACTAGAATTTTGGTCATCATGTAATATGCTAGAGAGAGAGACTAGAGAGAGAAAGTTCCTAAAGTGTCATATCTTGTAAACTTTTGATATTATCAATGAAGTATGTGCTTAATGTTACTTGTGATGTACATTCTCATTGTTTACCGCACCTTGAGACATAAGCTGTAACTCTATCAGATCCTAATCAGTGATTCAAACAGTTCTTTTAGTGAGTTACATTTTACATATATAAATATGTCTTATATACAATTTATCACCCAGTACATTACGCCAATGAAAATTAGATCAATAATTTTATTTTTTTTATTTCTTCTA
Organism: Bidens hawaiensis; assembly: GCF_021521415.1. Lineage (NCBI taxonomy): Eukaryota > Viridiplantae > Streptophyta > Magnoliopsida > Asterales > Asteraceae > Bidens > Bidens hawaiensis. The sequence goes on from NW_027494464.1 coordinate 27,861, forward strand.
GAAATCATCAATGGTGTTAATTCTCCACAGTGATGCCATCGAAGAGAGACGCGCATGTATGCAGAGCCAGTGATTTCAAAAGCGACACCATTCAAAAAAATCGAGATATGGCATTGGATAAACTTGTGGCGTTACTTAAGGACTCTCTGTTCCATGGTTTTCACCATACCCTAGCCGGTGAAAAACCCTAAGAGCAAGTTAGCGTGAGCATACTCTATACCCCAACTATCCATAAGACACTTTGCGAGTGCGGTTTCAATAAAATAGTTCAATATCTTCTATTGAGCTGCCCCGAGTAGCATGGAACACCTGCAATTTTTTTACTATCATCGTGCGTTACCCTATTGGTCGCAAAATATTCTTAGTTCTTGACGACAGGGCTTGGTACGGTTTCCCATAACTAGATAATGTCAACGCGATTGTGTTAATGAAGACAATGGATAGTTTGGCAGGTAAGTTAAAGGAGGAAGCCGTGACAGGTGATGTTCTTCATATATATTCGAAAGGAACTACGAATTATGACGGGATGGAAATACATTGTTCATGGTTGTGCAGTATACTCATAGTATATCGAAGCAGGATTGTATTAAATGTTTATCCCAAGAAAGTATTGAAATCTGTAGTTGTTTTACTAGGAAACTACTCTTTGAGGGAAGAGTTGTTTCTACAAATTATTATGTATGGTTTTCGCATGTAGATTTTTTTAATGCTCCTGAAAGGTTTAGTGATGAGTATTTTGATTAGAGTGGATGTTTGGATTTGAGGATAAAGTGAGGTTATGAGTTAAAGAATCAAAGCTATATGTTTTTATCTTTTTCATGTTAAATTAATGTTGGAGTTAATGTCCATAAACTACAAGAAAAGTCGTATGATGTCACAGCCCTATCGCGACAAAATGTCATTTGCATACGGGAGTAATATGATATATACATCAATGTGTCAAAAAAAATACATAAACCACATTTTGTAACAAATCCAAATTGAAGTCCTAAAAAAGGATTTGAAAGTACGTGGGTACGTAAAGTCAGCGATGAAGTTCCAGGTCAATGATAAAGTCCATATGGTCAGTTGTATGATCAATTAAAACCTAGCAAGAATTTCTCCCCAAACTGTTGATGTGTGTCTAATAACCCTATAATAATGACCCTCACAACTAAGCTTTAATATTAAAACGAAAATCCTAAAACCACACACAACCGGCAAGTGTACCGATCGCAAGTAGTATAGCACTAGGAAGTCCGAGTATCGAACACGTGGACACGTAAGATGCTAACGATTACTAACCCTAGACGAGACCTACCTTAGAATAATAATATATTGATTTTTGATTTTTTTTTACTTACTTAACTGAATTAACTAGACTGACTGACAAAAGTTACCTAAAATAGAAAACTTAACGACAAACTAACTGAGTTGACTTCGGATGGAGAAAAACGTCTACCTAGGTCTGAATCAAATTGTAGGCCTAACAAGCTAATGGATTTAATGACTTCAAGACACCGGTCCCTAAAGATGACACGACTAAGGATCGCTCAGGCTCACTGGATTACCTCTCAGTCTCACTCAATAAACCCTAACTACTAAAAATCGGTTAAAACGACCAAACCGGGAAACAATTGCTAACGTGTTCTAATGATGGATCACCTCTCGGTCTCACCAATACTCGACCCTAATGGCAATGAATACTACACAACCAAGGATAGAGGAACAATTCAACTTAAACTAAAATAGATCAACTAGTCGCTCAAAACACCTAAACCTGACAAGAAACGAACTCGCTCTCGCGCAAGCCTTATTCTAGCATGCAAAGGCAATGAGACAACCCTAACTTCCTATCACCTCTCGGTCTCAAAGAAGGTGTTTAACCGCTGTACTTAATCCAAATAATAATGCAACAAAACCCTACGGTGGTACCTACCGCAAACAAACCCTAAACACAAAGTTTAGAATCAAACAATGCACCGATCAATCAATACAAAACTAATCAATCAACACACGGGGTTTATGCAATGAATCACTAAAATTTCCAGCCACTAAACACAACATATTTCATGTCTAAATCAAACTTTACAATATAAATTAAGGTCTATCAATCAAACAATCCATTAAACCTATCAAACACCAACAATAATCATCATTCCTAGGTATAAATAACAAGATTAGCCGAGAATCATAATTGGACAGCCATGAACATTTAATAAACACATCATTAAACTCATCTCAAACATCTTAACAAACATCCAATGATCAACAATAATCAATAACAAATCAATCTTTCAAGTAATTGCAAAACTACTAATCAATTCAACAAGTATATTAAAGTGTATGATAAATGAAAAATAGGTAAGGATATGGATGATTCCGGGGCTGCTCCTTGCTGTAAAAATCGATGGTGAATGCTCCCGAGGCTTGCACTTGCTTCCTTCTTCCTTCCCTAGCCGCCAAGAACACCAAACCCTAGCTTGCAAAAACTTTTTTCTTTTTTTCTTCTGCCCAGATTTCCGATCGGAACTTCAAGCTGCCCCTAGGGTTTTTATTTTTTTTTATATTATAATATAATAATAAGATATGGGCCTCCATGATGCATACGGGCCGGGCCTTGAGCTTTGTCTTGAACTTGTATGCGTAAAAGGCTAGTAGAATGCTCGAAAAGCTCGGTTTCTTCTTCCTTGTAACCTATAACCTACAATATGAACAAACTTATGTAAAACCTAAATAAAACGAGTTAAAACACATAAAATATAATATATTACGTAGATAAAAGGTGCAGAAAATACGTGTGTTTTACAACACATCAAATGTGCACCCAAATTGGCGGTTAACGGGTGATGGAAATCATAAACCTGATTCATTTCAATCGGAAATTAATTGATACAACACAAATGCGCCTACAAACAACTTTAGAAAAATAGCTATCAATTTTTTGGCCAAAATTGTCTGATTGAAAGGCCAAGATTAAATTTAAATAATAGCCATTGATTTATTATTTTCACAGTTGACAAATGGTTCTTTTAACAACAATTTTTGAATCATGTATATGTATATCTTGCATGTAAGAAAAATAAAATATTAAGCTTTAAAGCTTTTTCAACATAAGTTGATATCTATATGAGGCCTTTTTAAAAAAATAATAATCCAAATAGACATGGTAATCATAATTATTGTTGAAAAAGGCATTGCTTTAATGGAGGTTGTGGAGGAGTCAGATTATTAGCATGTGAGTTGTGAAAAAGCCAGATTATCAGCGTGTGAGTTGCATATTAGCGAAATAATATATTAAGCTCTAAAGTTATAAAGCCTCGATTCCCGATACTTTACTATAGTTGGATGTATTCATGAACACAGTCTAAATCAAAGTATTTTAAAACTTTAACGTGGAACATTCAGTCAAATATACAAATAAATTTAAACATAAATAGTCATGTCCAAATTCTAAACATAACAAAACACAAAAGAAATCTACAGTCAGATGGAAGTCGTTTCCTGGATAGCCCCATCATGCCCTCAAGCTTCTCAATTCCTATTTACATGCGTGCAAACTTAGGTGCTGTTTGTTTTTGAAGAAAAAAACTAGCTACAATCTGATTTCATGTCTGCAACTGAAGATGTGGTCTAAAGGTCTGCAATCTAAAAATATAACACTGTTTGTTTTATAAACCAGATATTGTCTACATAAGCTGAAAAGTAGTTACCTATCATGCATATCACATTAGATAGAAGTCATTTAACGTCTGTCAACTGCAAAAATAATTGGTGGTGGTGTACGAACTGTGGAAGTGTGTGGTAATGGACGATTAGTGGTGGTGGGTGGTGGTAGTAGACGATGGTTGTGGCCGAAGGTGGGTGGTGGTGGTGATGGACAGTGGTGGTGGGTGGTGTGGTGGTGGCGGACGGTGGGTGGCTGACGATGGGTAGTGGTGGTGGACGGTGGTTGTGGCCGACGGTAAGTGGTGGTGGTGATGGACGGTGGTGGTGGGTGGTGGTAGTGGACGGTGGTTGTGGGCGACGGTGGGTGGTGGTGGTGGTAATGGATGGTAGTGGGTGGCAGACGGTGGGTGTTGGTGGTGGTAGATGGTACTGGTGGTGGCGGACGGTGGGTTTTGGTGGTGATGGACGGTGACGGTGGTGGGTGGTGGACAATGGGGGGTGGTGGAGGATGGTGGGTGGTGGTGGATGATGGTGGTGGTGGTGGCGCACGGTGGGTGGTGTTGGTGTTGGACATTGAGTGTTGGTAGGATGTTAAGAAATGTGAAGAAGTTGAAAAATAGCTTATTTTTAAGACCATAAAAGCATTTTTCAGATATTAAAAAAAAAACAAACAATCTTCAAAAGCTTATGTCTCCGCGCCCGCAGACGTAAACCCCTTGCAGACGTTTTAAGCAAAAACTAACAAAACCTAAAAGTCAGCTACGTTGAGTGAGTTCTAATTTAACAAGTAACAGTTTATACTTACACATAAGTTCACGTTTCTATAAGAAGATACACATGCCATACTTAACTTGCTCTTACAGTCTAACTTGCTTTCTTCATTCTTAACACATACTTCTACACCGAATTCTTAGGATCTGTCGACCTATCTTTACAGATGTTATAAGGATCTTTCGTCCTATCTTCGCATAAATTGTAAGGATCTGTCATCCTATCTTCACAAAAATTATAAAAGATCTGTCATCCTAAACTCATAGTAAATATAAGGATGTGCCATCATAACTTACCACAACACATATAAGTCTTGAAGACCATACATGTATCAACTCATACATGCATTTGTATATAGTTAAATACAGGTTTATTAGATTTTAGTAGTCCCTACTAAATGCTATTGACCGATAGTAATCCTAACTGAGTTTATCCTCATTGTCGGTCCTAAATTTTAAATAATCTACTCTCAATGGTCCTTTGTTAAAAAAATGATAACTATGTCAAGTTTTAACCAAATTTCAAGCTAATTTTTAGGGCACTTTTGATCGAAAGGAGGACATGAGTCGATTGATGTAAGTTTTATCTTGAAACGATGCTACGAACGGCTTGATTAGTGCTTCAATTCGGGTGTTTGAACTTCCAATTAACAAAAATCAAGTCATTTGGAGAACCATTTAGATCTAAGTTTTACATTAATTGACTTGTATCCTACTTCTGATCAAATGCCCTAAAAATCAGTTTGAAACTCGGAAATGTTTAACATCGTTAAGTTTTTTTTTTAGCAGAAGACCATTAGGAGTAGATTTTTTTTTAATTTGGGACGGTTAGTGGGGATACACTCAGTTGGGATTATTGGCTAATAACCATCGGCTGGGAATATTAAAATCCAATAAACCTTAAATATATGCACATTCTAGCATACCAACATACATTGCTAATTAAAGCAATATCTATTATCTTACTTCCATATCAAGTATGCACACAACCCGAAAACATTAAAGAGAAGAGGGTTCTAGAAATTCAGTAGCATTCGTTACTATAAGGCCCCAAACCTGGGCACCTTACTTTACTAGGAATTATATATATACAAAGTTCGAAACCAGAGTCTTACACTTTCTAATTGCAGTGGAATCAAATTTTCTGCATAAATCTCTTCTTTATCTAAACTACTCTTCGATATGGATAGCCTTATCACTTCAAGCTCGCTTCAATTGTCTACAATAATACATGTATGCATACTAAAAGTCAGCTACATGTTGAGTGAGTTATAGTTTACATAACCAATAGGTTCTTTTTCATTCTTTTCATAAAACAAGATTCATAATAAAATCATATCTTTCAAACATTCGTACATAACTTATAATTAATCATTCATTCTTTACTTGTTCAATGCCGGTCATTCAATAATTCCATAACTAGGTCACCTATAAAGCTTTTTGAATAGGGATATTGGATTTTAATAATCTAAACTTTGTCTCATTGGCCAGCGCTAAGCCAAATTTTAAAAATGTGACAAAACGATCCCATGTTTTGACATATTGGCCGCCAACAAGCTTTTTCACTAACAATGTTAGATTTCATTCGTTTTTAATGACGTGGCAAAGATAGTGGCATGGACTACTTATGTGGTAAAAAATTATCTTTAAATTAAAATTTTCTAACCAAAAGGAACAAACCAAACCATTTTTTTTAACAAAAATAAGCGAGCCGAACCACATTTTTAACAAAATTAAACGAACCAAAACGCCTTTTTAACAAAAATAAGCGAACCGAACAACTTTTTTTTAGCAAAATTAAACAAACCGAACTACTTTTTTAACAAATATAAACGAACCGAACCATTTTTTTAATAGAAATAAAAGAACTGAACCACTTTATTTAAACAAAAATAAATGAACCGAACTAATTTTCTAATTAAAATGAACTCAGGTTTAGAGAGTGCGGGTTAGATAGCGTTTCAGGTCAAAAGTGGTCCGTGTTCGAACGGTGGTGGTGGTTCGGCTCACTTATTTTTGTTAAAAAGGTTTATTGGTTCGTTTATTTTTGTAAAGAATTGGTTCGGTTCATTTATTTTGTTAAATAAGTGGTTCAATTCATTTATTTTTGTTAAAAGAAGGCGGCTCGTTTTGTTATTTTTGTTAAAAAAGAAGAAAGTGGTTTAGCTTGTTTAATTTTGTTAAAAATAGTGGTTCGGTTCATTTATTTTGTTAAAAAAAATTTTGGTTCGACTTGTTTGTTTTTGTTAGAAAAGTAATTCGGTTCGTTTATTTTTGTTAAAAAAAAATTGGTTTGATTCATTTATTTTGGATAGAAAAGTAGCCCGGTTCATTTATTTTTGTTTAAAAAAGTGGTTTAGTTAGTTTATTTTGGTTTTGTTCGTTTATTAGAAGTGTAACATCCTACACTTTTAATATATAAAAAATAAAATATTTATTATTTAATATTATGGAGCTCTTATTTATTTGAATAAGAGTAAAAGACATGGATTTAATATCGGTTTATTATAGTTAAAACTGGGCTATAATAATTATGGACTTATCATAAAGATGGACATAGAGAAGAAATTGGCTTATCCCATGAATCAAGGAGTATATAGGCCCCTCTAAAACCCTAAATCTCATTTCATCATCTCTATCTACATATTCAAAACACCCACATGAAGCTCAAGATTTGAAGGATTCGTTTTGGTAAAGAATTCAAGATCCAACTCTATAAAAGTGTAGATCCGTGTTAGACAAAAAGAAAACGTTAAGGATTCGTCATCAAATACCGCATACGTTTTCGGATGTCACTTGATTAAGATACGTTTTAACTAAAAAGGTTATGTATTTAATGTCGGGTTTCCATAAAAGTTGGTAGGATGTTAGATTGGGTTATAACAAATAGTAGAGTTGCTAACTTGGCATAAAACAAGTTAAATGGATTAGTTCGTGTTAAATAAGTAAAGTTCGGTTCATAAAAAGGATGGGTAAATGAAGTCGGTTGTACATGAAATTTAGTAAGACATTGGATTGGGATGGAACACTTGTTAAAGTCTAAAACATTATAATAAACGAGCTATTGGAACTAGTTCGTGTTAAGTGAGTAAGGTTTGTTTATAAAGTGAATAGGAATGGTCTTTGCACATGAGAATCGTCTTTGCAAACGCGAATACTCTTTGCTAATGATAATGGTCTTTACAAATGGGAATGGTCTTTGCAAATGAGAATGGTCCTTGCAAATAGGAATGATCTGTGTAAATGGGATGGCCTTCGCAAATAGGAATGTTCTTTGAAAACGGGAATGCTCTTTGCAAATGGAAATGCTCTTTTATAATAAACCTTGAGAATACTCATTGCTAGATATTCAACCATTATAGATAGCTCAGTTAATAAGTATTAGTAAGACTTGTTAAGTTAATGGGGTTTGAACCTGTTAGCTTTATAAGCATAATTAAATTGTAGAATCATAAACTAATGACTAATTTTCTACAGTTAGCTAGGCGCAGTTGAGGAAGAGAATAACTATAAATTCATAATGCAACAGGATCCAAGTGAGCTCTAGCCTCTTTCTTTGTTTTTGTTTTCAAGGTTGTGTGCATACTCAATGTGATAGTTGATGATAAATATTGCTAGATTAGTAATATATGTTGGTATGTAGAATGTGTGTGTGTGTGTGCGTGTGTGTGTGTGTGTATATATATATATATTATGTGGTACGTGTAAGCAACTGTATGGTATACGGGTTCTACGTCCGACTTGGTAAGTTAGGATGGCAAATCCCTCTAACTTTCATTGAATGTAGACATGGTATGATGTTAATGTAGGTAAGGACTGTGGACCTTATACATGCAGTAATTGAATTGTACGTGCTATAGTTGTATGTGTCAACATAGGTAAGGACTGTGAACCTTATACGTGTAGCAATTGGATTGTTCGTACAATAGTTGTATGCGTCAGCATAGGTAACGATAGCGGACCTTGTACGTGCTACTAATGTATGTGTCAGCATAGGGAAGCATGGTGGACCTTGTGCGTGTTGTTAATGTACATTGGTATAGGGAATGACTGCGGACCTTGTACGTACCATAAATAGTGAACACAGATAAGGACTGCGGACTATGAAAATACTCTTGGTTGGTTAAGGTAAGTGATTGAATTAAAATGTGCTAAGTATGTATGGTTTGAATGCTAATAAAGTTTGTATAAATATATGAATGTGGAACATGTTAAAATGGGATGCGTATCTTCTGATATGAATATGTATGAATGTATATGCGTGACCTGTTATCTATTAAAACTAGGGTCCACTCAGCGTCGCTGACTTTTATTATGCACGCATGTGTTAGATGCAGATGGCAAGCTTGAGGTGCACAAGAGGTTATTAGAAGACTAGCTGACATCCAAAGAAGAGAAGTTACGAAGTGTTAAGTTAGAATGTTGTTAGAAAGCGTACAAATGAATGAATGTGCTGATTGTAAGAGATTCTACGAAAGCTTTAATAAACTCTAATATTTAAGCTGTGTTTATGGGTAAATCCAATGGCACATCGGCGCCTAGTGATGTGTTGTAAAACACAAGTATTTTCCGCACGTTTTATCTACGTATTATATTATATTTTATGTTTTTAACTCGTTTTAGATAGGTTTTACATACCTTTATTAATCTTGTAGGTTTTGGGTAAAAGAAAGGAAGAAACCAGGACTTTTCGAGCATTTTACGAGCCTTTTACGCCTACAAGTTCAAGACAAAGCTCAAGGCCCGGCCCGTATGCATCATGGAGGCCCAAATATTACATTATAATATAATATATAAAAAATAAAAAAACCCTAGGGGGCTGGAGACTGGCCGATCGCAGAACAGCAGGGAAGGAAGCAAGGGAGAAATCTTTTTTCGGCTAGGGTTTGAAGGTTGTGGCGGCTAGGGAAGGAAGAAGACACAAGAACCAAGCCTCGGGATCATTCACCACTGTTTTTACAGCCGAGAGCAGCCCCGGAACATCTCATATCCTACATCTTTTCTATTGTTCATACACTTTTAGTTTCTTGCTTAATTGTTGAATTGTTTTGCAATTACTTGAGAGATTGAATTGTTTATGATTAGAATTGATTGTTGGACGATTGTTAAGATGATTGGTATGAGTTTTATGGAGTTTTTATTGAGTATATGCTGCTGTCCAAATATTACGATCGGCTAAACTTGTTAGTTCTACCTAGGGATGATGTTAATTGTTAGTGTTTGACGAGTTTTATGGATTGTTTGATTGATGGACTTGAATTGCTATTGTAAAGTTTGATTTAGACATGAAATAGGTTGTGTTTAGTGGCTAGAAATTATATCAATTTATTGCATAAACCCCGTGTGTTGGTTGATTAGTTTTGTATTGATTGATCGGTGCATTGTTTGATTCTAGACTTTATGTTTAGGGTTTGTTTGCGGTAGGTACCACCTTAGGGTTTTGTTGCGTGATTATTTGGAATAAGTACAGCGGTTAAACACCTTCTTTGAGACCGAGAGGTGATAGGAAGTTAGGGTCATCTCATTGCCTTTACATGCTAGAATAAGGATTGCGCGAGAGCGAGTTCGTTTCTTGTCAGGTTTAAGTGTTTTGAGTGTCTAGTTGATCTATTTTGGTTTAAGTTGAATTGTTCCTCTATCCTTGGTTGTGTAGTATTCATTGCCATTAGGGTCGAGTGTTGGTGAGACCGAGAGGTGATCCTTCATTAGAACACGTTAGCAATTGTTTCCTGGTTTAGTCGTTTTAGGCGGTTTTGAGTAGTTTAGGCTTGTTGTGTGAGACCGAGAGGTAATCCAGTGAGCCCGAGCGATCCTTAGTCGTGTCATCTTTAGGGACCGGTGTCTTGAAGTCATTCAATCCATTAGCTTGTTAGGCCTACAATTTGATTCAGACCTAGGTAGACGTTTTTCTCCATCCTAAGTTAACACAGTTAGTTTGTCGTTAAGTTTTCTATTTTTGGTAAGTTTTGTTAGTTAGTCCAGTTAGTTCAGTTTAGTTAAAAGAAATCAAAAATCAATATAATATTATTCTAAGGTAGGTCTTGTCTAGGGTCAGTAATCGTTAGCGTTTTACATGTCCACGTGTTTGATACTCGGATCGCATTGTGCGTATCTGCGACACTTTTCATCTTGCGGGCATTTCCGAAGACACCGTTAAGCTCCGCGTCTTTCCATTTTCACTCACTGATCAAGCAAGTCTATGGCTCGAGTCCCTCCCACAGGGCTCTATAGCTACTTGGGCTACCATGCAGACCCAATTTCTTGAAAAATACGATCCTCCGGCTAAGGCCGCTCGTTTGCGTAACCAGATACATTCTTTTCAGATGGAGGACACCGAGAGTTTTTACGAGACCTGGGAGCGATTCAAGAATCTATTAGCATTGTGCCCGAACCACGGCTTGCAAGATTGGGCGGTCGTCGAGAAACTTTATAATGGAGTGACGTATGCGACGCAGAGTATGCTCGACACGGCGGCAGGAGGAAATCTGTTGACGAATAAGGACCCTAATGAGTGTATCGCTTTATTCAATGGGCTAGCTATGAGTGGATACCAGAGACCACCCACCAGAGGAGGTAAGACCGTCGATTCCATCTCACGAGGCATGCATTTGGTGGACACGACCACCGCACTCACGGCACAGGTAGAGGCATTGGTGAAGATGGTGAAGGACATGCAGACGAAGAGCAAGTTGTGTGAGATCTGCAGAGGGGGGCATGATACTGTTCAGTGCCCAGTCAGTTCGCAGGAGGAGGCCGTAGACTTCATAGGAAATCCAAACCGAAATCCAAATTCTTTCAATTCTTATAATTCGGGATGGAGAGGCAATCAGAACTCCAACTGGAGGAGCGGCAACCAGCCCGTTTTTCAGCAATGCCAGAGTTTATTTCAGGATGCCGGCGAGGGAGCGAGCAGTAAGGAGAAGAAGCCCACTTTGGAGGAGATGATGGCGCAATAGACGCAGATGTTGTCGCAGCTTATGACGCATGAGGATTCCCGACACAAGGAGACGCAGGAGAAGCTTCGAGAGCACGAATAGTTCATGAGGAATCAAGGAGCATCGATTCAGAGTCTCGAGCGGCAGATGGGAGAGATAGCGAGTAGGTTGAACGAGAGGCCGTAGGGTACGCTACCAAGTAACACCGAGCAAAACCCGAAGGGATTCGCTAAAGCTGTGACAACGAGGAGCAGTGCAGGGGCACGAGAGAAGCCCGAGATTCAGCAGAGGTCTAGAAGAGGAGTCGTCGAGGAGCCTGCAGTAGTTCTAGAGGAGCAGGTGGATGAGGAGATTCAGATGGAGTCTCCACCGGCCCAGGTGCATCAGAGGAGCAGCCCAGGGAGTTCAGCACAGGCCGAGAGAAAGCAGCTACCGAGCGAGCCGCCGAGAGTCTACAAGCCCAGAGTACCATACCCCGGGAGACTCCGCAGAGACAGAGATGAGGAGCAGAATTCCAAATTTCTTGATCTTTTGAAGCAGCTTCACCTCAACATTCCATTCCTTGAGGCACTGACTCAGATGCCTAAACACGCAAAGTTCCTCAAGGATATCCTTTCGAATAAGGAGAAGCTTGCTGAGGTCGCTTCCATCCCATTGAGTGCTAGTTGTTTCGCTGTCCTACAGAGGAAATTACCATAAAAGATGGCCGATCCAGGGAGTTTCACAATTCCCTGCATCTTGAGTGATGATACGGTTATTCAGACGCTGGCCGATCTCGGTGCCAGTATTAATCTCATGTCGTACTCCGTGTATCGCAAGCTGGGTCTAGGCGAACTGAGGCCTACCAGGATAGTATCCAGCTTGCTGATCGTTCTGTGAAATACCCTCGAGGGGTGGTCGAGAACATGCTGGTTCGTGTCGACAAGTTCATATTCCCGGTGGACTTTGTCATTCTGGACATGAACGACGATGATAGCATACCACTGATTCTAGGCCGACCATTCCTTGCCACTGCACAGGCGTTGATCGACGTCTGCGAGGGTAAGTTGATTTTGAGAGTTAGGGATGAGAACGTCACCTTCGACGTTCGACAGTCACTGAAACACCCAAAGTCTGTTGATGACTCCCTATACTTTATCGATACCATCATGGAGCATGTTGGGGAGTTTTTCAACGAGATCTGTGGAGGATCTGCCTCCGACACTCAGATTCTCGATAGGGACATTCCGGAGATTGAGATGGTTGCCATGACCGATCAGTCAATGGAAGATGACGCCGAGTCACATCACCCTGAGTCTGAAGTGTCTGTTGGGATCGTACGTGATGATCCGATGGACCGACCTTCTGTTGAGAGCCGCCCTCCTTCCATAGAGCTTAAGGATTTACCTTCCCATCTGGAGTACGCGTTTTTGGACGAGGAGAGGAAGTTGCCGGTTATCGTTGCATTTGCTTTGAGGGAGATTGAGAGAGGGAGAGACTGTTGAGGGTGCTTCGAGAGCACAAGGAGGCCATTGCATGGAAGATTATCGACATCAAGGGTATCAACCCTTCATTTTGCACGCATAAAATCCTCATGGAGGATAATTATAGGACTGTCAATCAGCCGCAGCGGCGGCTTAATCCGAAGATGCAGGAGGTCGTGAAGAAGGAGATCATCAAACTCCTTGATGCGGGGATCATTTTCCCCATTTCTGACAGTTCGTGGGTTAGTCCAGTCCAAATGGTTCCCAAAAGGGTGGCATGACTGTCGTCACCAACGAGAGGAACGAGCTCATTCCCACTAGGACTGTGACCGGTTGGAGAGTCTGCATCGATTACCGCAGACTGAATGATGCCACGAGGAAAGACCACTTTCCTCTACCTTTCATTGATCAGATGTTGGAGCATTTGGCAGGTCAGCAGTACTATTGCTTCTTAGATGGTTTCTCCGGGTACTTTCAGATTCCTATTGCTCTTGATGACCAGGAGAAAACCACGTTTACCTGCCCATACGGTACGTTTGCCTATCGACGTATGCCGTTCGGACTGTGTAACGCTCCAGCCACATTTCAGAGGTGCATGGTGGCTATATTTCATCACATGATCAAGGACTCTATGGAGGTGTTCATGGACGATTTTTCTGTGTTTGGGAGCTCTTTCGATAAGTGTCTCTCCAACCTTGAGAGGATGTTGGCCCGATGCGTTGACACCAACCTAGTTCTTAACTGGGAGAAGTGTCACTTCATGGTACGCGAGGGCATCGTTTTGGGGCATCGTATTTCGAGTGCGGGGATAGAGGTCGACCGAGCGAAGGTCGATACCATCTCTAATCTTCCCCCGCCCACTTCCGTGAGATCCATCCGGAGTTTTCTGGGTCATGCTGGGTTCTATCGCCGGTTCATTAAAGATTTTTCTAAGATTGCGAGACCCATGACCAAACTCTTGGAGAAGGATGCCCCATTTGTGTTTTTTGAGCAGTGTATCGAGGCGTTTGATCTTTTAAAAGACAAACTCGTTAACGCCCCGATCATGATTGCTCCCGACTGGTCGCTTCCTTTTGAGTTGATGTGTGATGCGAGCGACTTCGCAGTCGGAGCGGTTCTTGGACAGCGGAAGGATAAACACTTCCATCCAATTTACTATGCGATCCGGACCTTGAATGGTGCACAGGAGAGTTACACCACCACCGAGAAAGAGCTTTTAGCTGTGGTGTTTGCATTTGATAAATTCAGGTCCTATCTTGTTCTGTCAAAGACGATTGTGTACACGGATCATTCTGCCATTCGTTATCTCTTTAGCAAACAGGATGCTAAGCCACGTCTTATCCGTTAGATCCTTTTGCTTCAAGAGTTTGATATTGAAATCCGTGATAAAAAGGGGGCGAGAATGTGGCGGCCGATCATCTTTCGCGTCTTGAGGGAGCTGAGTTAGGAGAGCCGGGGGTCAAGATTAATGACCACTTTCCGACAGAGAGTCTTATGTTTGTTTCGGCTCAGGATGAGGGTTTTCCATGGTTCGCTGACTTCGCGAACTATCTTGCGGATGGGTTCTACCCGAAGATGTCTTACCAGCAAAAGAAGAAATTATTTGCTGATGTTAAGTTTTACCTATGGAACAACCCGTATCTCTTTCGTATTGGTGCTGATCAGTTGATCAGGAGGTGTGTTGATGTTAAGGAGGGATGGCAGATTCTGAGCCATTGCCATGTTGGACCGACAGGAGGTCACCATGGTGCGAGTTTGACGGCGAAGAAGGTGTTTAATTGTGGTTTTTATTGGCCTTCGATTTTTAAAGATGCGCACGCGTTTGTGAGGAGTTGTGATCGTTGCCAGCGGGTCGGCAACATCTCGTCACGAAATGAAATGCCCCAGAATGCTATTCAGGTTTGTGAGGTTTTCGATGTGTGGGGCATTGATTACCTGGGACCGTTTCCATCTTCGCGTGGGAACAAGTATATACTCGTGGCGGTTGATTATGTCTCGAAGTGGGTTGAGGCCAAGGCCTTACCCACTAATGATGCCCGAGTTGTACTTCGTTTTCTCAAGAGCCTTTTTGCTCGTTTTGGTGTGTCGAAGGCGTTGATCAGTGATAGAGGGACTCACTTCTGCAACGCTCAGATGGAGAAGGCGTTGCGTCGCTATGGGGTCACCCATCGGATTGCAACCGCCTACCACCCATAGACTAGTGGGCAGGTAGAAGTGAGTAACCGGGGGATCAAACGTATTCTTGAGAAAACGGTTGGTTCGAATCGTCAGGATTGGTCCGATAAGTTAGATGATGTGTTGTGGACCTTCCATACAGCCTACAAAACTCCAACCGGTTCCACACCGTTTCGGATGATTTATGGAAAGGCCTGCCACCTGCCTATCGAGTTGGAGCACCGTGCCTCTTGGGCCCTGCAGAGGGTCAATCTTGATATGTCCGCCGCAGAGGCCACTCGTTTCCACCAATTGCACGAGTTAGAGGAGCTGAGAGATCACGCTTACGCGCAGTCCTTTAGGTATAAGGAGCGGACAAAGGAACTGCACGATAGGAATTTAAAGGGTAACAAGCAGTTCAAGTGTGGGGATTTGGTTTTATTGTATAACTCCCGGTTGAGGTTATTCCCGGGAAAGTTGAGATCCCGATGGTCGGGACCGTTCACGGTCACTGTGGTCTTTCCGTACGGCACTGTCGAGATAGAGGATAAAGGCGGGAAGTTTAAGGTGAACGATCACAGACTGAAGCACTACATAGGCGAGCAGGTGACTGATCAGACGGCCGAGGTATTCTACCTTGACTCGTTCTCTGAGACGTAGACGCGATGGATGCACACTCGGGAGACTGCTCGAGTTGTAGAATTTGTATTTATGTATTTGTGTGATGCTATCTGTTTTCTTTGTTTTTTCTATTTCAGGTTGTTCCAAGATGAAACCGCTCGTACTCAATCTCCATTTGAGTCGGTCGATTTAAGGAGTATCCTATAAAAATAAAAAATAAAAAAGTAACAAAAATTATAAAAACCAAAAACACAAAAATATGTTTATTTGTTTATGTTTTTGTTTTCCGTGTTTTACGCCGCTACATGTGAGCGAGTTTGAGTTCTGCAGGTTATATTATGTGCATGGTAGCTACGATGGCGTTGTGGAACAGGTTCTCCCGAGGTTGCGGCCGCGAATGAAATGCTATACAGTCGTTTGGATACTACTCAGCTGTTGAAGATTCTGCACACAAACCAGGGGAGTAACCCGTTCTTTGTTTTAGTCTTGTATACTTTATTTTTATATTCTGTTTTATTTTTATTTTATTTTATTTCTTTTCCTTATACTCATCGAGGACGATTTTGTTCTAAGTGTGGGGATGGGGTTTATTTTACTTAGTTGTAGAAATTTTATAAAAAAATAATGTAAAATAAAATAAATTAAATTAAATTAAAAATTTTGAAAAATTTTGAAAAAATAGTCCCTTGAAAGTTGTTTCTTCTACGTTAAACAGGAGATGATATTATTGCCGAGTAGTGGTTATTTTATAACTTCTTGGTGTTTTCAAAAAATATATATATATAATAAATAAGAACAGTGCCCATTAGACCCTCACGTAATGTATGGTAACCGAACGGTTTAGACTCAGTAATCGTGTGTCGGTAGGCTCAGCCTTTGAGAATGAAAGGGCGGTTTGGTTGTTGACCTAATTGAACCTCTTAAATGGCCTGACTTTAGTGGAAAACATCTTAGGGGTTTTGTTTGTTTAACTAAGCTCGTGACAGGACTGGAATGAAAAGTCGGGTCATACTCAAGCCTCGAGTCACATGATCGTCTGTATATATTAGTTGGTTTATCTTTTGTATTTGTTTCTGTTCATGCAAAGCCATGTAATATGATTATTGGAAAAAAAAATGCAAAAAGCCAAAAGGCAGAAAAAAAATAAATAAAAATAAAAGAGATGCATTTATAATTGCGTGCACTTGAAAGAGAGCTAGAGTTTATAGTTTGTATATGAGTAGAAATGTTTTAATCATGTGGCAAAAGGTTTAAGTCAAGTTGGGGTGGCTCGGCCCGGTAAAACCATAATGGAATTGGTGAAGTGGCAGCAGGGCTTTTAGGTGTGGGTTCCACTTAGTCATACAAATTAATAGAATTGTCCCGCCTTATTTGTCTCGGTTAGTATTGGGGGCATGGGTTTAAAGTGTACAGCAATACCGGAAATCGACCTGATCTAGCTTATTAGGTAAAAGTTGGAAGGGGTAACGGGTCAGTTGTTCTAATACTTTAAAAAGAAAAAAAAATTATATTAATAATAATAATAATAAATAAATAAAACCAAGAGTTGTCGGTTGAACTCGGATATGATACTGTGTAGTATTCTTTTTCAGGGACGAAAAAGTCTTAAGTGTGGGGATATTTGATGTGTTGTAAAACACACGTAATTTTCGCACCTTTTATTTACGTATTATATTATATTTTATGTGTTTTAACTCGTTTTAGATAGGTTTTACATACCTTTATTAATCTTGTAGGTTTTGGGTAAAAGAAAGGAAGAAACCGGGACTTTTCGAGCATTTTACGAGCCTTTTACGCATACAAGTTCAAGACAAAGCTCAAGGCCCGGCCCGTATGCATCATGGAGGCCCAAATCTTACATTATAATATAATATATAAAAAATAAAAAAACCCTAGGGGGCTGGAGACTGGCCGATCGCAGAACAGCAGGGAAGGAAGCAAGGGAGAAATCTTTTTTCGGCTAGGGTTTGAAGGTTGTGGCGGCTAGGGAAGGAAGAAGACACAAGAACCAAGCCTCGGGATCATTCACCACTGTTTTTACAGCCGAGAGCAGCCCCGGAACATCTCATATCCTTACATCTTTTCTATTGTTCATACACTTTTAGTTTCTTGCTTAATTGTTGAATTGTTTTGCAATTACTTGAGAGATTGAATTGTTTATGATTAGAATTGATTGTTGGACGATTGTTAAGATGATTGGTATGAGTTTTATGGAGTTTTTATTGAGTATATGCTGCTGTCCAAATATTATGATCGGCTAAACTTGTTAGTTCTACCTGGGGATGATGTTAATTGTTAGTGTTTGACGAGTTTTATGGATTGTTTGATTGATGGACTTGAATTGCTATTGTAAAGTTTGATTTAGACATGAAATAGGTTGTGTTTAGTGGCTGGAAATTATATCAATTTATTGCATAAACCCCGTGTGTTGGTTGATTAGTTTTGTATTGATTGATCAGTGCATTGTTTGATTCTAGACTTTATGTTTAGGGTTTGTTTGCGGTAGGTACCACCTTAGGGTTTTGTTGCGTGATTATTTGGAATAAGTACAGCGGTTAAACACCTTCTTTGAGACCGAGAGGTGATAGGAAGTTAGGGTCATCTCATTGCCTTTACATGCTAGAATAAGGATTGCGCGAGAGCGAGTTCGTTTCTTGTCAGGTTTAAGTGTTTTGAGTGTCTAGTTGATCTATTTTGGTTTAAGTTGAATTGTTCCTCTATCCTTGGTTGTGTAGTATTCATTGCCATTAGGGTCGAGTGTTGGTGAGACCGAGAGGTGATCCTTCATTAGAACACGTTAGCAATTGTTTCCCGGTTTGGTCTTTTCAGGCGGTTTTGAGTAGTTTAAGCTTGTTGTGGGAGACCGAGAGGTAATCCAGTGAGCCCGAGCGATCCTTAGTCGTGTCATCTTTAGGGACCGGTGTCTTGAAGTCATTCAATCCATTAGCTTGTTAGGCCTATAATTTGATTCAGACCTAGGTAGACGTTTTTCTCCATCCTAAGTTAACACAGTTAGTTTGTCGTTAAGTTTATATTTTTGGTAAGTTTTGTTAGTTAGTCCAGTTAGTTCAGTTAAGTTAAAAGAAATCAAAAATCAACATAATATTATTCTAAGATAGGTCTTGTCTAGGGTCAGTAATCGTTAGCGTCTTACGTGTCCACGTGTTCGATACTCGGACTTCCTATGTCTATACTACTTGTGATCGGTACACTTGCCGGTTGTGTGTGGTTTTAGGATTTTCGTTTTAATATTAAAGCTTAGTTGTGAGGGTCATTATTATAGGGTTATTAGACACACATCACCTAGGTTCTGGGACTTACAATAAGTGGTCCATATAAATGTTTTTGCCACATCACCGTACACATCAACATCCACATCTTCAAAAACTAACATAATGTAACCCTGTTAGTGAAAAGCTCATTAGCGGCCAATAACTCCAAAGTTTATATTATTATAATCCAATACCCCTTTTGAATATAAGCTTATGCTGTACAATGAAAAACTTTTAATAACATAAAATAAAAATTAAAACAAATAACTTCATCATTACACTTTTAATAATATGCGTTAAGTATCGTTATTCAATAATATTTTTATTAACATAAGTGAGTACTTGAAGAAACACAACCAACAAATGCAATGGAAGAACAAAAGAACATCTTGAACAAAAAGAGATATAAAAGCAAAAGATTAGAGAAGTTGTAGGTATACGTCATTGGTTTTTTAACCGAACATGCAATTTATATTATTAAAGATGGTAATATCAAATTTGAATATATGTGATTTTGTTATTGCTTGTAATTTATTATAGACTTCGTTTATGCAATTGAATAATATGTAATTTGTTTTAGGAGGAAATGAAAAAAAATAGAAAATACATTTACTACAAAATTAAAGGCATTTTCATCAACATATAAAATGATTATGTGTTTTACTATAATTTGTCTTAAAAAAAAGAAAAGAAAAAAAAAGACCACATTTTTTCATATAGTTGTTATTAAGATAACAAAATAGTTGTTACGTTTTAAACACAAAATGCATTAGTTGCATCAAATTCAAATTCTAAAATATAACACTTTTTTAATTCACAATGAGTTACATTTTACATATATAAATATGTCTTGTATACAATTTATCATACAATACATTACGCCAATGAAAATGAAATCAATAATTGTATTTTCATTCATTATTCAAGCAATTATCAATGGTGTTAATCTCTCTGTAGCGATGTCATCGAACACAGATAGGCATGTATGCAGAGGTGGTGGTTTCAAAAGCGGCACCATTTGAAAAAACCGAGATTTAGCATTGGATAAACTCGTGGTGTTACTTAAAGATTCTATGTTCCATGGTTTTCACCATACCCAAGCCGGTGAGAAACCTGAAGAGCAAGTTAGCGCGAGCTTACTTTGTCCCCCAGTTATCGATAAAACACGTTGCGAGTGCGGTTTCAATAAAACGGTTAGGTATCTTCTTCGAGCTACCATGACCAAAACAAAGGTGTAGCATGGGACATGTATAGTACTTTTACTATCATGGTGCGTTACTCTACTGGTCGTAAAATATTCTCAATTCTTGATGATTGGGCTTGGTACAGTTTCCCATACCCAGATAATGTCAATGCGATTGCGTTAGAGAAGTCCATGGATAGTCTAGCAAGTAAGTTACAAGAGGAAACCGCGATAGGTGATGTTCTTAAAAAATATTCAACGGGAACTATGAATTATGACGGGGATGAAAACTCTTTGTTTGTGGCTATGCAGTGTACTCCTGATATATCGAAGGAGGATTGTATTAAATGTTTATCTAAGGCAAGTATTGAGATCCATAGTTGTTGTACTA
The DNA here is from genome assembly GCF_021521415.1 of Bidens hawaiensis. Classification (NCBI taxonomy): domain Eukaryota; kingdom Viridiplantae; phylum Streptophyta; class Magnoliopsida; order Asterales; family Asteraceae; genus Bidens; species Bidens hawaiensis. Next base: position 48,298 of record NW_027494464.1, read on the forward strand.
GGAAAGTACTCTTTGAGGGAAGAGTTGTTTCTACAAATTGTTTATAAGGTATTCACATGTAAGTTTTTTTGAAGTTCCTGAAAAGTTTAGTGATAAGTATTGTGATTAGAGTTGATGTTTGGATTTGAGGTCACAGTGAGGTTATAAGTTAAAGTATCAAAGTTGTATGTTTTTGTCTTATTCATGTTAAATTAATGTTGGAGTAAATGTCCATACACTTCAGGAAAAGTCGTTAGATGCAATCACCTTATAGAGACGACAATGTCCTCCGCATATGGGTGTAATATGAAACGCACATCAGTGTGTCAAAACAAATACATAAGCCTCATTTTATAAAAAATTCAAATTGAAGTCCTAAATCTAGAATTAAAACTATGTGGGTACGTAAAGTGATGAAGATCAAGGTCAACGACCAAAGTCTATACGGTTAGTTGTACGCTTAATTAAACCATAGTAAGAATTTCCTCCCTTAACTTTGCGCTTAAATTGGCGGTAAATGGATTATGTAAATCTGAAACCCTATCCATGTTGATCGGAAACTAATTGATTCAACACGCATTGGCTTACAAACTATTTCTTTAAAAAAATAACTATCATTTTTTTCTTTTTGCTAAAACTGTCTGATTGAACGATCAAGACTAAATTTAAAAAACAACCATTGACTTATTACCGTTGCAATTAGACAATGGCTATGAGCATTAGAATCATATCTTGCATGTTAGATAAGTAATTAATTAAGCTTTAAAGCTTTATCAACACAGGCTTATATTCTATATGAAACATTTTTTTAACAGATAATAATCAAAATAGACATGTTAACCATACTTTTTGTTTAAATAGGCATCACTTTTAGTGAGTTGTGGAGTCAGATTATTAGTGTGTCAATTAAAGGAGCCAGATTATTAGTGTGTGAGTTTGCGTATTAGAAAAATAATATATTAAGTTTTAAAGTTGTAAGACCCTGATTCCCGGTATCTTACTAGAGTTGGATTTATTTATGAACACATTCTAAAATCAGAGTATTTTAAAACTTTAACATGGGGCATTAAGTCAAACATGCAAAAAACTTGAAACATAACTAGTCTTGTCCAATATATAAACCTAACATAACACAAAAGAAATATTCTGTCAGAGCCAGTCAGTTCATGGATAGCCCCTATCTTGTGTGTTATGTTAGATGTTAAATTAGAACTCACTTTGCTTAAATAGGCATCGTTCATTTGTGCATATTAAAAGTTAGTTATGTAGAATGAGTTCTAATTTAACATTTAACATGTTATACTTACATATACGTTCACATTCGTATCCGAAGATACACATACCATACTTAACCTGCTTTTACATTCTTACTTGCTTTCCTTCATTCTAAACATGCACTTCTTTGCAAAATTCTAAGGACCCGTTGACCTATCTTCGTAGAACTTATAAGAATCTTTTGTCGTATCTTTGCATAAATTATAAGGACCTTCTGTCACACCTCAATTGACGGTGAAATATGTCGTGGCGAGATATTAATTGCTTATGCTCGATGACACTATTATAAGCAACAATAATAATTTATTTCATTATAATACACGTGCTCATGATCAACAAAACAACTTAAAATAACTTTATGAAACAATTATATTGATTGAAAACCTAGAGGTATACTAGATTTCCTTCATTCTTGGAAAGCATCTTACAACCGAACGTGCAACATGTATAAAAATAAATAGAGTCAACTACATAAATAGCTGGTGAGGTTACATAAGTTTAGTTTAGCTATAAATATAAAAAAAATGTGCAACTCATAGATGATAATTACAACCTTTATGAATATGTAACAAAAATAAATAGATGTGGACATGTTCTCTTTGGTACAAAACCAAATTATTTGGGTAAGTGTATGATCATACTAGATAAGATAGATGTGGCCAAATCAAAACTACACACATAAATACAAAATCATGAGGCATACACATAAGACATGCAATAATCACATGTAAACATGGAATTGAAATGTATTCGAATAGATGCGGTTAAAACATGAATAAATTTGAATACTGTATAAATGCTACACCCAAAAGATGAATAAAGGGTATGTAAACTCACCTTAAAAAGTTCCAATACAAATAAAGAAAAAAGAGGAAAAAATAAGCAAATGAACCGGAAGTGTCTGGTTCAACGAAATATCCTAAAACATGAAAAGATTCTAGGTTCAAAAGAAGTCTTAGATGGAATATAAATATGGGTAAAAACATGTCAAGAGTTCAGTTAAGATTTGGGGTTTTAACTCAAAGACTAGACAAATACCCTCTCATCTTTATCAATTTATTTGATAAGCTTGTTTAAAATTTTTATTTATTCTATATCTTTTGATATGTTATGTTTTTATAAAAACCGAACATACTGTTACAATGGGCTTATTTTTGTTGAAGTTTCGATATAAAAGAATTTCGGTACCAATATGTAGTTTAATTTGTACAAGTCATTGCTACACCATCCATACAAGTCTTTAATGCACTTATTAACACACTTAAAAGAGTACAGTTTTTCAGAAACTGTTCCCTCCCTGCCTCCTAGGGACTTAACCGGTGATTTTGAATTCGTAGTAAATTAATTCTATTTTTAAGTTAAATGATTTGTAACGAAACTCGCTGAAGTAAAAATTGATATCCTTTTCGTGATTTCGTATGCTCAGTTCGATTCATCTCCATTATTATCAACCAATTAGCGACATTCATTAAATTTTTCACCCAAATTTGGGTTCGATTACAGGTACCCTTCATCCTAACTTTCAGTCTGTTGGTTATTTATTCTAAATCACCATTGATTTCTGACTGCTTAATTGCTGGCTTTATGTGTTTCAAGCAGTGAATTGTGTTCCATATTGAAAATATTTTGTGGGATTTGTGATTTTATTTTCTGAATTATAAATTTTCTGATGCGGGTTTTCTTAATTTCGTCTATTTTGGGATCTTTAACTTTGGAAAAATTGCTATATGTTATCAAATTGGACAATTCGGGCTTTTTTTTAACATGATTTGAGATTGATTTTGCTATGAACAACCATGTTTTGTTGAATTGAATGGATATTTCTTGAATGCATGTTAGGTGGCTTTTTCAATTTCTATTTTTTCTAGGGTTTTAATGGTTGGTAGACTTGGAACATTTCATTCTTGATCTTCATTTCTTTCCTTAGGGAAAAGATTCAGGAAAACACAAGGTATTGAAGGAGCTTGAAACATTGCATAATAAGTACATGAAAAAGACCAGAGGGTTGTGTGAATGTGTAATTAATTCATTTATAGTTACATATAGATTAACTAGTTTAACATTATTTTTTCTTTTGGATTCTGCAAAGATTATTGAAATTACAAAGCAGTCTGAATAGTCGGCTAATGCAATCTTCAAATTGGAGGATGATATTCTTAAATGGTAAAAGATGTTATTGGATGTGGATAACATAGCCGAGGAAATTACAAGAGCTCCAAAGGTATTTATGCTAGATTTGAATTTGGACGATCATTAATTATTTTTTGTTGTTTTAGTAGTTGAAATTGAGGCATTTCGTATTGAGATTGCTAAAGTTGTGTTCAATTTAAACCTTGGGAAGAACAACTGATTGAGCACCAAGGAAAACTTGAAGTTGCATCAAAATCAGTAGTAGTAGCAAACAAAGACGACATAGCATTCCAATCTGCGACTCAGGTACCAAATCTAAACAAAAAAATCGTTTTATGCTTTCTGCTTCCCGATCTTTTCTTTTTCTTTTTTTTTTGGGTAATTCAAAGTTAAAGTTTAGTATAAGAGTTCACCAATTTGAAATCTCAAATAATCTGTTTGTAGCAATTCTTCGAAGTGAATTTACCATTCTACCCCTGGTACTTGATCGAATTCACATAAAACCCAACAAAAATCGTGATCGAAACAACAAATAATCCAAGAAAAGTTCACCCTTTATGGTGTTTTATCATGTTTATGATCCTTTATTTTCTAATCTTTCTTGATATTTTTTGTTTTTAATTGAAGGTAACTGGAATTTCGCATAACCCATCAAAGAAGCTGAAATCAAATAATTCAGTGGCTGGATTTGGTAAGCTTCCCAAAAAAGTGATTTATATAGTATGGAGTATAATTATATTCATATACTGTGTATCGGGTATTTGATGTACATTTTTATTAAGATTATTACGAATAAAGAATAAAAATTATAATGGTTGTATGGTAATTTCACATTGGTATTTATGAAAGTAATGCAGCATTGCGGAAAGTAAAAGTACATTCGATTGAATTCACTTAGAATTTGATAGGAAATTTTAACTCTCCTAACCTCTGCTTATTTATGTTAAAATGTTTTGTATACAAAGTTTTGATTAAGAACATAAATGTATACAAGGATTTTACCATGTGGCATCTTAAAATGACCAAAATTTAAGTAGATTTTCTGAAAAGGAGATTTTTGGTTATTTTTTAATCTGTTTATTCATAGAAAATGATGTTTATTCTAACCATGTATCAGTTAATGACTGAACTTAAACAAGCTCTGATTATTTAATTACTTATTCGTATACATATACTTGTACGTATATTGTTAATTCTGATTATATATCCATGGTCAAAATTGTTGTCTTTGATGATTGCAGCTATCTCTAATGTCATTTGATGGCTCTGTATCTCATTTGCTAAAGTAAGGTTTTAATCAACCATTTCTTAATTGTATAATTACTCTTTTTTTAATCTATAATTTGTTTAAATTGTATCATTATTGTTAGTAGATTCTGGTGTTGGGGTTATATTATATACGTATAGTTGAATTTTGTTTTAAATTAAGATTGTTTGTGATAAGTGTTACTTCATAATTACATTTTAACCATTTGGGATCTTGGTTAGGTTTACTTTGAAATATTAAAGGGTTCACGTATTATCGCGCTGAAATTAGGCAAAGTTATGCAGGAGCATGGTATACTTTTGATGCCAGATAGCTTATCCAGGTGTGATACAATCTATTATTCTTGTTTGTTTTTAAGTTTACTATAAATAAAACCAGAAGAAATTATGGTGCAGGGGTTGGGATTGTGGTACATCACCAAGTACCTGTAAGTGATGTGCAGTACACATTGTCATGCATAAAGATACAATATGCCTATGCATAAGTTATCTCTTTAGTTATTTATATCTGTTTCGTTTAATTTTAATTATTTCAGTTGGCCATATAGCAGATTAAGTCTTAAATTTCATAACCGTTCTTTTAATCTTTCTTCTTTTTTTTTTGGTTTCTCATATTGTTCACTATGTATGATGTACTTTGAACATGAAAATAATGGTCTAAGTAATGATTTGCTGCTACGAACACCCGTGCTTGGAGGAGGGTCTGTTCACTTACTCTATGGGCGTAGATTCGATATGTGATATGTTTAAGGTATTTGTTGGTTTTTTTAGCCTAAATATATGAATTCTTAAATGAGTTTCTACTTGATCTTTTCAATCTCCCTTAACTGACTTGCATTTCTTATAATTATTTACAGGATGATTCTATATTTTATGGCCAATTTTCTTTGGTTCGTCGGGTTTAAAGGTGATTTCTTTAATTTAACTTAAATTAACCGATATCGATCTTGGTTCAAGGCATAAATGAGCTGGCTTTGATCATGTTTCCACTTCCATTTGCATACAATAGAAGCAATCCAGTGAAAACATAATTTATATAACTATAATGAATTTGTTAATGTAGCTCCTTAAGACAAACGCAACCTCTGGTCCGAGCTTATTAAAATAACATTTGGATTTTAAGTTGTATCTTTGATATTTTATACATATGTATACTGGAGTTAAAGGGAATACGTGAAATGATAGCAAGTTAATTGTATTTTGCTTTTGAAAACAAAGCAGGTTAGCATTCGAATCCGTTGCAACGTGCAATTGTTGTATAATTTGGGTAAAACATCCCTGCCATAGCGTGCAGGCTTGCTAAAGGCTGTTACTTAATTTGATTACGCATTTATGTAGCTAATGTTTTGGGTAAAAATCAACAAGTGTAATTTCGTAACCAAATTAATAAGTGAGGTATGATGCTTGATTGAAATGAAAGTAGAAATGCAATAACACAAGAATTAGTGTGAGGAAAAAGCTTGTTATCTAGAGAATAACAAGAAAAAAAACCCCGGGCGGTGAAAATTATCACCACCAGTTTATTAATAATAAAAAATTGTTACAAGTGTTGGAGCTTTCTCTTTGTATCGTGTTACAGAGTATTGCTAATAAGTGCGATTGTGTTGTGTTTGTTTTAATCCAAAGATTAACTCTATTTATACAAAAAATAAGTTAACTAAATTCCCTAAAAATCAGGAAAAGCTAGGCTAATTCCATTATAGGCATTACTCCCATGAAGCACGTTTTATATGCGACTGTTGAGAGTGGTCCGAGTCTTCAGGAAGACGTGGGAAAGTCGTATGACCTGTTAAACATTAAAACAAAAGGTTGAATTGTTAATACAACAATATATTAAGGATACCTGTTGTCTTGGAGGATACTGCATCCTGAAGTTATCTTGAATGCATCGCCTGTTTAGGATACCGAAAATTGGATGCCTAACAATTGTCCCCAAAATTGATGGCTGTAAAAAGTGGTTTACAGTTGTCGATTTTTTGAATTTTGAATTTGCAAATGAAGTGGATAAGCTACACGTGTTGACCATCCGGAAAATCGTCAGAACCCCTTTGCTATCCTATATTTACCTCGGATAAATGTTTCAAACCTTCATCCGATCATTATCCAGGTAATTCCCTTTCTTTTTTTGCTCTTCGTCTTCAACCATCATGAGTAAGAAACTCAAACTTTCGGGCATTGAGGATTTTGCTTTGCAAAACCTCCTCAAGGATCCTGTCAACGAGGTTCGCCACTATGAGCCAAGAACACCTTGAATCCAACACCCGTGTTGCTGAGTTGCTGAAGATGGGGACTTCCAAGACTGGCCTTTTGGAGAAGAAGACTGAAGAGCTTGAAGATGTGAAGCATGAGCTTGCACTGGCCAGGAAGGAGCTGGTTCATATGGAGGCGGACAACTTGGTGAAGATCCAGGAGGTTATGGAGGGGGCTAACAAGTCAGCCGCGATCTCAATATTCCAATCCAGGCTCAGGATAGCTAAGGATGCTGGCTTGGATACTCCCTTTTGGGACATGGCAGCTTGGGAGAAGATCGTGGCGGAGCTGAGCGGGAAGGACATGGAAGAGCCGGGGCCGAGCACGGTGGAGAAGGTGGCTGATGAAGCGGGGAAGGTGGTGGCTGGTGAAGCGGTGAAGGCGGCAGTCGGTGAGGATCCACAGGGCGATGATGGTAATAAAGAAAAGGCTTGAGCCCTATTTTTTATGAAGGTTTTTATTTGTGTTTGTGATTTGTGATGGTAGCTTGTGGTGGTTGTCTCTTGAACAATTTACTTTCTATCTTGTGAACAATTATGCTTAGGATAATCTGACAATTTGGGGAAACATAGGTGGAGGGATCTTGTTTCAAGACGAAGCCTATGTTATCCCGTACTTTGACATTTTAACGATGCCTGGGTGGAAGGGTCTTCCGTTGTTGAGAACGAAACCTGGGAATTGTTCTTAATTTCCTGCACTTTGTTAGTAATAATATAATCTTTTGGCTTTACCTCAAGTTTCGTTTATGTGATGTTTTAGATAGATTATCATGATATGTTTTAGAATATATATCCAAATATTTTTAAAACTTATCATGTTTTAAAACAAAATATCTTAAGCATAATATATCCAAAAAATATATCTTTAAAACTTATTACATTTTAGAATATCTCAAAGATAATATATTCAGAAAATATATCTTTAAAACTTATATGGATGAGAGTTGTCACAATTAAGCCGAAAGATCATATCTTGAAAATAAAATGTATAGTAAAGTTAGGTGTTAAGGTGTACCTTTGCAGTAGATACTTATAAATTTAACAAGCTTACATATGATGTCCCCAAATGTTGAGTCTTTTTGCATCATGCTTTCAGAATTTGTGCTATCCAAGCTAAAAATAACTAAGTACCATCTTTCCACTTAGCGACTTGGCCAATCTCTGATCTAGCAAAATCAAATTAGACAAATCTGGCGATAAAGCCTTTACTGGGGTAAACCCATTATACTGGCGACAAGGCCTTTTCTTGAGAGACATGAAAATGTCTAAACCTTAGATAAAACTAGGGAAAGACCCAAACGTGAGCGACACGAAAATGTCAAAACCTTAGATAACATGAAAATGTTATACACCTTAGGAACGTATGTGTGACACGTTTGCCACTATCTTGAGGATCTGAACTATAGCCAACAACAGGATTATCAACACTCTTCATGGTCTGGTCTGACCATCTCGAACTATAGTCGAATATCGTGCGCTCCAGGCGGGGTGCTACCCAATTCGTCAAAAAGGTGAAGACCTTTAAATCTTAGAAGATATCAAGGATATCTTATTCATGTGTGAGGTGATCAGCCTCTTACTTCTATTAGGATACCATATCCTTAGGATATCTGCAAAACATTGAACTCTTGATGAGGGGTGGGTATTAGCCTAGCTAACACCTCCAATGCTTAAGTCATTAACTTGATAAAGCGATAATATAAAGTTCAAGGATATAAGAATTTAAAGATAGATCAGGAGAAATACCTTTATCCAATAGTATTGGAGATGTGAACATACCAGTTGAAGATGCTAGTTGAAATATGCCTTAAGATGTATAGCATTCCAAGCTCTTGGTATAGGATCACCTTCCATAGTGATTAATCTGTAGGCTCCTTTGCCTGCTTCTGAATCGATCAAGTAAGGACCTTCCCACTTTGGAGCTAGTTTTCCATCGGATGGGTTGGTGGTATTTTGAAATGCCTTTGTCAACACCATATCTCCTACTTGGAATCTTCGCATCCTGATATTCTTGTTGTAGGACTTGGCTATTCTTTGTTGATATGCTACCATTCTGATCTTAGCAAGATCTCTAAGCTCGTCAATAGTGTCTAGATCTTCAGTAAGGCTTTGGTTGTTGGATTCAGTATTTTGGATGCTGGTTCTTGCTGTGGGGATCACCGTCTCTGTAGGGATAACAGCTTCGGCTCCAAACACCAAAGAGAAAGGTGTTTGACCCGTTGCATTTTTTGAAGTAGTCCTATCAGCCGGCAATTCTTCAGCCCATTTTCCTTTTTTGGACCCCAACTTTTTCTTCAAATTGTTGATGATGATCTTATTGCTTGATTCTGCTTAACCATTGGCTTGAGGATGTATTGGTGTTGAAGTTATCATCTTGATTCCCTAACTTTCACAAAAGTTGGTTGTCCTGCTACCAATGAACTGTGAACCATTATCACCAATGATCTCTGCTGGGATACCGAATCTTGTCAGGATATTCCGCTTGATAAAGGAGATCACTTCTTTCTCCCTAACTTCGACAAATGCTTTAGCTTCGATCCATTTGGAGAAATAATCTGTCATGGCCAGCATAAATACTTTTCCACCAGGAGCCTTGGGCAGCTTTCCCACAATATCCATTCCCCATTTCATAAATGGCCACGGGGGTATAATAGGATGTATTGGTTCAGCTGGTTGATGTAGGATATTGTTGTGTCTTTGACAAGCATCACATTTCCTGGAGAAATCCATTGCATCCTTCTTCATTGTTGGCTAGAAATAACATGTTCTTAGTATCTTGGATACTAAGGCGCTGCCCCTAGTCTGGTTTCCACGGCCACCTTTGTGTATATCCTTGAGGACTTCTTGTATTTCATGATGTTCCAAGAACCTCAAGTATGGACCTGCAAGTGACTTTCTATATAAAATATTATTTACGATAATATACTGACTTACCTTCATTCAAAAGGCTCTAGGATTTTCTCCTTCTGGGGTCTTGTGATCCTGGAGATACCGTACTATAGGTTGGGTTTCGGGATATTGGATTATCTTCAGAATTTGAAGTATCCATGACTTTGTGATTTTCCTTTGTTGCTGGGGTCAAGATATGTACGATAGGTATCTTGATGTTATCTGGTATCTTAAGGGCTGATGCTAAATTTGCTAAGGCATGTGCTTCAGCGTTTTCTTCTCTAGGTACCTGTACTATGTCAAACATCTCGAAACACATATTTAATTGTTTAACTATTTCTAAATATTTTGCAAAATTTTCTGCATTTACTGCATACGAGCCATTAAAATGGTTAGCTAATAATAAGGAGTCAACATAAACCTGAAGATACTTGACCTTCATATCCTTAGCTAATTGTAATCCTGCTATTAAGGCTTCATATTCAGCCTCATTATTAGTAGCCTGAAATTCACAAGATATAGATAGAGGTATAATGTCCCCCTACGGCGATTTCAACATGATACCTAGACCTGCTCCTCTTATGTTAGAGGCTTCATTTGTGTGCAAAGTCCAGTTCTCCTTGACGTCCAATTTTTGAACTTCTTTTTCTACTTCTTCAAGGATAGCCTGGCTAAAATCAGCCACAAAGTCGGCAAGTGCCTGAGATTTGATGGCCGTCATTGGTTCATACAAAATGTCATATGTACTAAGTTTCACAACCCATTTCGCCATCCTACCTGACATTTCTGGTTTTCTCAAAACAGCCTTAATAGGATAGTTAGTTTTTACATGAATAACATGAGTTTCAAAATAATGTTTAGTAGAAGCCATTATAAGTGCCAAAATAAATTTTTCAAGATAAGAGTACCTGGATTCAGCATCTGTTGATACATGTTTTGTACGTCTCGATCTTTATTTGTCTGTTAATGTAATAGTCTTAGTTCATATGTAACACCCACAAAGTTTAGGTCCAAATTTGACAAGTTTATAAAAGATAACGGACCAAAAATAATCATGAGAAAGGTAATAGGAAAAGGTATGATAAAGAAAAGGAAGCATATTATGTTAAGGGAATAAGTAAGAAAACTCCATCCCACATGGAAGGTGGGAAAGAAATAAAAGCACTTTATAAGGTAGGAGTTTTCCATGGTAATGTTCTTATGGGGCTAACCACTCTCACTAGTCCTAGCGGAGGGTGCGAAGCACCCAACGCGCACAAACTCGGACTCGGGCGATGGGTGTAATGTGGCGTTTTGATGGCACACTTGGCACTTCGCACGCTCGCATCACCACGAGCCGCATAAGGGCCGCTTTGGTATTTTTGAACAATGGAAGATCGACCAAGAAGTGACAAGATACTAAAGTTGAAGGACTAAAAATAAAAATTCTGATTTCCAGACCCATCTCGCTACGCGACGGGTATACAGACTAGATCATCGCGCTACGCGATGCAGTTTCCCATGAGTTTAGAAAAAGGGGCATCGCGCTACGCGATGGTCCAGAAGGAAGGGGGTATCGCGCTACGCGATGACCCGGTTAAGTAACCGGATCAACCACGTGTCCACACGTGGCAATCTCTGGTGGATTGCGGTGTCGCGCTACTCGATGGCCAGGGGAAAACCCCATCGCGCTATGCGATGGTGGTAAAAACTTTGCCTATAAAAGGGGGCTACGGGTTTGAAATATTCTCATCCCAAAAACACCTTTCTTTACACACACATAACCTAGGGAGGCGTTCCCGACAATCTTGAGGTTCCGAGACTCTGATTTCTCGTAAAACGTGCATGAATTGAAGTTCTAACGCTCTGTCGAGTGGTTAAGCGAGTTTGAAACAAGGTTCTGACGGTTTAAGTAGAAGTGCTACTTGTACAAGGCTTAGGCAAATCAAAATACCCGCGTAAGGTAGGGATTCTGCTTAAGTTATTATTTTATTATTATTTTAGACCCTAGTCAAGGGTATAGTCTATACCTTGATCAAGTAAGTAAGTGAAATATAAGCTTTCATAAGATAAGATTATTGATGAAATGTTTCTCTTTATTTTTATAAAGATATTACTTATGAAAGAAGAAACTTGATATATACGTTTCTTCATGATGAAGAAACGTAGCATATAAATGTTTTACAAAATGAAATGAATATCAAGGTAAAGGTTATGCAAGTAGACTTAAGGTCTATAGCTAGATTGTAGATCTAGTTATTTATAGAATGTTATTCTCGTACTATAGGTCCGAAATAAAGATCAGACATCTGTTGGTGAGTAATCTTGAAATCAACAAAAGGTGAATACGTCCAAACCTTTTTATAGTGTGAAATGTTTTATGACATGAATACGTCTATGTACTATATATTTTGAAAAGATATTTACTCTTTGAAACTATGGACTGTTATCCATATGTAAAAGAGTTACGAAAATATTTGCATGAGGGTTGGTTCAAATCCTCTAAAACATTTTGATACAAGGTAGTACTAAACACTCAGACTAAAATACACATGTGTCTGGATCCTTACATATATGTACTGTAGTGGGCACACTACAGACATATTGACCATGAGGCAACTGACTGTCTCTAGGGCGGGTGAAGTCCGATTATGTGGTTTGTGCGTATGTTTAGTTCCGATGAGATGAGATTGAGACCCACTGAGTCGTTGAACACTATTGGTGTTGTGTCATTACGAATTGTGAAAATGTTTTATTGAGTCAGCGTATTCACCAGCATATAGCTGACGTATTTTGAAACTGTTTTCAGGTAATCAGGAGTAAGGAATAGTGATGGATATGCCAGTGAAGATAGAAGAACACTAGGTATAGTTTACAGCTGGTGGCTCAGCAAATTTTGTATCGAGGCATATATATAACGAACTTGTTCTTAAACAAGTAATTTTGTAAAACGATCAAGGGTGTTTAAATCCCTTTTGTTATGAAATTAAATATTTTAAATTAACATTTTCCGCTGCAAACTTTGATAAATTGACAAAAGTGGTACCAACTATGAGTCACACTCGTAGGCCCGAAGGTGGGGTGTGACATTATAGGGGGTTTAATGTAAAAGGGCATTTTGGTAATTAATGTAATCTGCCCATTCGCCTAAATTGTAAGGCACATTCGTTACCCCGTAAAGAATGTGTCACATTCGTATTAATGTAAGTCCCATTCGTTAACCCTGATTAACGAATGGAACATAACGAATGAAGGCTATTCGCTATGTGTAATGTAACACGAATGAGATGTCTCATTCGTTAGTTTTTAATGTAACGAATGGCCCATTCGTTAAGGCCATCTTAACAAATGAGGTCATCCCCTATATATACCACTGTAATCGAGTTCTAATGTAACAGTTCTGATAATTCCTTCTCCTACCTCGTTACTCTGTCCAAATACACTCTCAACACACACAGTACACACACATAACGTAATCAAGCATAACCGTATACCTAATCGACAAGTAACTCGATGTCATCGTAAGATTTAGATTCTATCAGGCTAAATCAACTGGTATCAGAGCCATTCGATCTGATCTTCGATGCTATTCGTTGTTTAATTGTATTGATTAATCGTTCATTGAGTCAATATGAGTGTAAATTGATTTGAATTGAATTCAATTGAGTTTCAGATAAACAGAGCAACATAATTACTTTAATTGACCTGATATAACAGTAATTAGGTAAAGGTATAAGGTAATTGAGAATGTTTGTGGAGGTTTGAGTTCGGATTATTGTGGAATTGGTTTATAATTGATTAGGATTTGAATTGGACGAGATTGAGATACGAGTTATGTTATCGACATGTTAATTGAGTTTATTTCTGATGGCTTGAAATTACGGACTGGTGTAGTAAGGATCAGATTTGGATTCCGAGCAGTCTGATGCCATTTTAGTGAAATTCGGACAAGTTTGAACTAAATTTTGGATTTTTGAATGTTTGAAGATATGAGTTCTCATTCGTTAATGGTTGAATACTAATTCGTTATCTTTATAACTGCTCATTTGTTCAAACTGCTCATTCATTCAAACCTACTCGTTAACTTCGCTTAAACCACATTCGTTAACCACATTCGCTATTCATTCACCTTTCGTGAAACACATTCGCTAAACCTCACATTTGCTAAATACTTTCGCTATCCACATTCGTTATTCTTAATCGTTACAATTCACATTCGCTTGAATCCTTAATGAATATCTCACATTCGTTACTGTTTCTTACTCGTTATATTTCACATTCGTTATTGTTCTGATTCGTTTGAATTGTAACCATAACCTTTAAGTTTTGACAAGTTTGGTCCCTGAATTTCTTAAACTTGTTATCTCATGGCTTCTCAGAATGCTTTGTTCTATGCATTAGCATCCCAGAATTCTTTAATGCAACAAATGCTGACGTTGGACAACGAGAATGGCAGTCACAACAAGTGTCCTAAACTTCTAAAACTTTCAGATTTTGCTCGATGGGAACCGAGGTTTCGTGCTCACTTGGGGTCGGTTCATCCAAGCAGTGTACGGTATCTCGATGTTGTTTATGCAGCACCTCTTGTAGGTAGTGACAATCTTGGTTGGAATCCAAAGGAATTTAAGCATTATGAAGCATAAGAACTGAAAGATTTTGAAAGTGAGACAAAGGCTTATTCTACTCTCACAATGGCTTTGCCCGAGCAAATCTTTCAACAATATAGCACTATAAAGATTTGTGCATCTCTATTTGATACTCTGAAAAGAAGAAGCTTGGGTAATACGCTTGAGAGTAAGAAGACTCTTGTAAAGTTTCAGTTTAGAAATTTTATCTTGATGAAGAATGAAACTGTGGAAGAGATGATTAATCGTTTTAGTCATCTAGTTGTGGAAATGGCAAGTGTGAATCTTGAGCCAACCGAAACTGACAAAATTGATACTCTGAAGAATGTTTTGCCCTCATTATATTCTACTTTCCTTTTTGTGTTAAAAGAGAATGGTTTCTTTTGTAACATAGAGCTCACTGCAGTACAATTTATTAACAAGATAGAAGAAATAGAATTTGAGTTGAAGTGCCAAAACTCATTGAAGGATAATCAAAACCAGAATCCTTCACTTTATGGTGGAGCAATGCCAGCAAACAATTTTTCAAGTTCAAATTCTGTCCCAATCACTGCTTTCTTCTCTCAAGCTCAAGATGAGACATCTAATGTAAACAACTCATCTAATGTATGCTTTATGGAAACGGGTGCAAAGTCTTAGTCAACTGCCAATGCTTCAAGTTCGTTGCCAAAAATGAATCTTCAAGAAGCTAAACAACAATTTGCATTTGTATGTGCATTCATGACTTCATATGAACAATTGCTTGGTGCAAAATTGCAACAAGTGAATTGACCGATGAAGACTATGATCAAATTGATCCCGATGACCTTGAACTGATGGATCTCAAGTGGAATATGGCAATGATTGCGAGAAAGGTTAAGAGATTTATGCAAAGAACGGGAAAAGACCTTCCTACCCTTAACAAGCGAGTTGGGTTTGATAAACTGAAGGTCAAGTGTTATAATTGCGGGGACTTTGGCCACTTTGCCAAAGAATGTGATAAACTAAGAAAGGAGTATTTAGGGCCACGCAATGCTGAGAGAACCCCGGGAAAGAATGCATCGGGAAGTGATCAAAGTAAGAAAAGTTCATTAGAAAGTGACAAATCTAAGTTGTCCAACACTCAAGCTCTTTTCACAAATGAAGGGGTTGATTGGTCTAAAAGGTTGTTGGGAAATCAGGCCAACCTTGCTGTCTTTGAATCAGTTGACAAATTTGAAGATGCAAGCAGTGATAATGTATTTGAAGAAAGCGACTCCTCTGACTCTGAAACTGATTCTGATAAGAGTTTGTGTGTGCAAATCGAATCTGATAAATCAATTCCTGATCAAGTTGAATCTTATGCTTGCATGGCTAAAATCGAAGAGGTATGTCCTAAACCTCAAGTTAATGTATCTGAACCTTCAGCTGGTGTGATTGAGTGTACTGAATGTGCTGAACTCAAAACTAAACTTGAATCAGCTTTAATTCAAAACACTAATCTCCCAAAAGATCACTTTATGATCAATGAATGTTATTGACAGAAATCCAAATTACTGGAACAATCTACATTAAAAATTCAAAATCTGTCTGAAATCAATCGTGATCTCAAAGATGAGGTTCAATGTAAGATAATTATAGTTGTGCAACATTTCAAGGAGATTCTCCGACTCCGAACCTGCATTTCTAATCTGGAAAATGAAGTTTTAGAACTGAAAAATAAACTTGGAAGATTTCGAGATTCCTCGTTTCTTTTAAATGACATCATTGAAGTAAACCATTCTCACAAGAAAAATGGGAAAGCGGGTTTAGGGTATGTCGAGATTCCTCCTCATTTTAAAGGAGATTACTGTAGCATTCCCGATGTGAAAAAATGTCCAGAAATGCATACAGTTGAATCTGATAATGTTGAACAAATTAAAACAACTAAAGAACCGATTCACATTACAAGTAAATTAGTGTTTACCAAAAGTGAATTGGATGGTTCTATTGAGGAGTTGTCTGAATCAAATGTGATTGTTAAAAACAAGAACATCCCCGATGACAATCACATCTTATGTGAACCTGAAGAGTTTGAACAAGCAGTGTATGGTTCAAACCCTTCAGGCGATTCATCAAAAACTCCTAAGGTATCACCTAATGTACCTAAATCAGACAAGCCCTCTGTGTTTGATGAGGAGTTGATGAGGTTCATCAATCCTCAACCTAAATCTTCAAGTGGGAAGATATTTAAGTTAAAAGGGTTGTCAAAAGTGTTATCAGAAAAAGAAGTTCCTTTGAATCTTCTAAATCCTGAAATGATTGATAGTGTTTTTCGAGATGACACATCAAAAGTTATTGAGCTTGAACAAAGTTTTATCAATCAAAACTTGAGAATGTTCAAGAAAAAGCAAATGATAACAAGTTTAAACCCATAAAATTTGTAAAATCATCTGGGATGGAGAATTCTTCTATTTCTACCAACCTAGAGTTTTATCAAAATAAAAGGGGATTCAAATCCACTGTTCCTAAGAAAGTAACTTTTGAAAAGTCTAAGATAGATGTTCCTCAACCTATCCATGAAAGTAAACCAAGTGCTTCACCACATAAGTCATTAGACACACGTTTATGCTTTAAATGTGGTGAACCGGGTCATGTTTCAAAGATGTAAAGCAAATGTTGATGATATCAACTTGTCATCAAACCGAAAGACTAAATTGAATCAGAATATGAAAGAAAAACACATTGTTGAGTGTACGATAATGTATTCAAATGTTAATCCGAATAAAGTAGTTCGAGTTGAATCATTTAATGTATCAAACAAATTTGTTGACCGTGTTCAACCAATTTGTAAAACTGATTCGGGAATCATACGTGACGGTTACTTAAAGAAGAAAAACAAGAAACCGGTCACCTATTCTCAAGTACCGAATGCTAGTGTTAATTTATCTTTATCTCCGAAAGTATCAACGGGAGAGCCCAAGACTGAGGCTTAGGCTGCCTTTTTGAACTAATATCTTTACCTTGTTGTGCAGAGTTCATCTAGATCCGTGTCAAGTCACAAGTGGATATTGGATAGTGGATGTTCTCGACATATCACTGGCAACCTGGATCTTCTGAATAACGTCAAAGATATTCAAGGGGGTTATGTGGCGTTTCTGGTAACAACGGTGGGATGATTACTAAGGAGGGAGAAGTTTCAAACGGGAAAGTGACGTTTGAAAAAGTTAATTATTGTGAAAAAGTGGATCATAATCTGTTGAGTGTATCACAGATATGTGTTAAGAAGTTTACCACAATTTCACAGATACGGAATGTGCTATTCTTCAACCGGGATACACGATTCCCGAAGACATGGTTGTCATGAGATCACCTCGATCAAATGATATTTATGTACTTGATATGAGTTGTAATGTAAGTGTTTCACCCTTGGCTACGTGTTTCATTTCGAAAGCTACAGAAAAGGATTCTATCCTTTGGCATCGACGTATGGGACACAGTCACATACGCAAGATGAATTTTCTCATTTCAAATGAGTTGTGGATGGTGTTTCTCTTAAGAACTTCAAGATTAATGATCATTGCGTTGCATGTAAGAAGGGGAAACAAAAGAAGAAGTCACATCCGAGCAAGTCAATTAACTCGATTGATACACCACTAGAACGACTTCATATGGATCTTTTTGGTCCAGTGAATCGTGCTAGTATCGCTGGTGATCTGTACTGCTTTGTGGTTACTGATGATTTCTCACGATACTCATGGGTTCTATTTATGTGGTCGAAAGATCAGACACCTATCTTAATTCCTAATCTTATCACGAAGATCAAATCACTTTACAAACTGAAAGTGAGACGAATACGGAGTGATAATGGAACTGAATTTAAGAATAATGTATTGGATTTCTTCTGCATTCAGAAAGGAATTAATCGGGAATTCAGTGCGCCTTATGTTCCTCAACAAAATGGCGTGTCTGAAAGAAAGAATCGTACGTTGATTGAAGCTGCGAGAACGATGCTTGCTGATTCTAAGCTACCCGTTCAATTCTGGAACGAAGCTGTGAATACAGCGTGTTACACCCTGAATCGTGTACTAACTGTAAAGAGATTCAAGAAGACTAGTTATGAGCTTCTGAACAATTGTAAACCAAACTTAAAGTATTTGGAACCTTTCGGGTGTCCGTGTACTGTATTGAAGAGAGATGCTGGAAAGTTTGATGAAAAAGCTTTTGAGGGTTATTTTGTGGGATACAATTCTCCTAAGAAACGGATCTTCAATATCTCTTCTATTTGTGTGGAAGAATGGTATCACGTTGATTGCCAAAGTTATACTACTCCTCCAATTGGTACGAGTCCCGATTGGATGTTTGATTACGATTGGTTATTTAATTCATTTACGTTAGTGGTTGAAGAAGTACCTGAAGATTTCATTAGATCTTATTTAGAAGAACAATGTCTTCCTATTCCAAGGTCTTCTTCGGTTGATGTATATGACTCTCCTAATGTATCAGAAACGTCAAATGAGGTTTCTGAATCTTCCGATGATGCTGATTTTGTTGATTCTTTGTCTGTTCCTTTAGATGAAGCTATAGAAACAAACGAGCCGATTCTAATTGTTGATGTTTCACCAACTGTCTCTTTAGACACGACGGAGGACATATCACCAATCTGGGTGACAACGTATCTGTACCTGCTAATCCTTCATTAAGGATTCACTCTAATCATCCGCAGGAACAGATAATTGGTGATGTGAACGACGGGGTTCGTACAAGACACCAATTAGCTAATGTATTTGATGATATGGTTGACTGTAACTTATCTCCTACTGAGGATTCGATAATATGTGCTTATGCGGATTTGCACTCTTCGGGTGTCCTTAGTATTGCAAAATACACCTGCTTCCTATCACAGATTGAACCAACAAGTGTTACGATGGCACTCAAGGAACCATCTTGGGTTGAAGTGATGCAGGAGGAGCTGCAACAGTTTATTAGACTGGGTTTATGGGACTTAATTGATAAAACCACCGTGTGAAAAAGGCTATTCCGACAAAATGGGTTTTTAAGTGCAAAAAGGACGACCATGGGGTAATCGTGAGAAATAAGGCACGATTGGTCGTTCTTGGTTACAATCAACAAGAAGGCATTGATTACACTGAAGTATATGCTCCTGTGGCACGACTGGAGGCTATACGTATTTTTCTTGCCTATGCAGCCTACAAAAATTTTAAGGTTTATCAAATGGATGTGAAATCGGCGTTCTTAAACGGAGCTATTCATGAGGAAGTGTACGTGACGCAGCCTCCCGGTTTCGAGGATCCAGACTTTCCAGAGCGAGTTTATCGATTAAACAAGGCTCTTTACGGTTTACACCAGGCCTCGAGAGCCTAGTACAACACGTTGGCTGACATATGATAGAAAGCGGATTCAAGAGGGGAACTGTGGATTGTACTTTGTTTTACAAGAACGTTGGTGATGATCTGCTCCTCATCCAAATCTATGTGGACGACATCATTTTCAGTTCGACAAACGACAGTCTGTGCAAAGATTTCGAGATGACGATACATACCAAATTCGAGATGACTTAGATGGGAGAGATGAATTTTTTCTTAGGATTGCAAGTTCACCAGTCTGATTCCAGGATTTTTATCCATCACACCAAATACGTGAACGATGTCTTGAGCTGATTCAAGATATCAGACGGCAAAATTCCTTCGACACCTCTTCCCGTGGGTCACAATTTATCACCGGATGAATTGGAGAATACCATAGATCCAACCCTATATCGAGCGATGATCGGATATCTTATGTATTTGACTGCATCTCGACCTGATATCATGTTTGCTGTTTGTTTGTGTGCCAGGTACCAATCGACTCCCCGAGTGACTCATCTGGCAACAGTAAAGCGTATCTTACATTACCTGAGGGGAAATCCCGAAATAGAGTTGTGGTACCCTAAGGACGATAATTTTGATCTCACCGCTTTTACTGATTCGGACCATGGAGGATGCAAGATCAATTTCAAGTCTACAATAGTGGGTTGTCAGTTCTTAGGAAACCGACTTGTTTCCTGGCAGTGTAAGAAGCAGACGACGGTCTCAACTTCAACAGTCGAAGCGGAGTATGTGGCGGCCTCGAGTTGCTGTTCACAAGTTCTCTGGATCCAGTAACATTTGCGGCATTACGGTTTGAAGTTTCTTACTACTATTTTTATTGACAATTCGGCCGCTATATCTATCACCAAAAATCCGGTTCACCATTCGAAAACCAAACACATTGAAATCCGTTATCACTTTATATGTGATTTCTTTGAAAAGAAATTAATTTCTATTGATAAAATTCACACGGATTTTCAAAGGGCTGACCTTTATACCAAAGCATTTGATAAACTCGTTTTCAATATTTGCTAGGTGTAAATGGTTTAAAAACTTTAAAAGATATTCAAAAGCTTGGTTGAATCATTATATGTTTTGTTTAGTGCAATTTTTGTTGTTTTTAGGGGGAGAAAATATAAAATCCAAAAATATTGTGTTTTTCAGTTTGTACAAAGAAAATTAAACTCCAAAAACATTCAAATATTGAAAAATTCAAAAACAATGAAAAATGCTCCTCAAAATGAGTTTAGAAGCAAAGAAGGGAAAATGATAGTACATTGATCATTTGCTCCTAAGTCCAGTAAAAAGTAAGTAATAAAAGACTGTGTGCTTAATTGTCTTGATGTATTGGTAGGTCTTTTAACAAAAAGTATGGATTGGTAAGTGATATAAACATAAATTGCTAAATATTCAGGGAGATTAGTTCTATAAAAGGTCTTGATAATGATGACAAAAATGGAATATTCCGGTCATACTCAAGCCTTCTAATCAATTTGAAAATAATTTTAACAAAAGGGTCTAGTTGGTGGTTAACTCTTCAACGATGTATGGTCCTGTGGCCTTAAATCCTGTATTGATGGGATGCTTTAACTCTCCGGATTCCATTGGGTCTTTATGCAGTTTTACATCTAGTATTCATTTCGATGAATATTAAAAATACTTGTAAAAGCGAATCCGCAGTGTAACTGGTTAAGTCTCTAAACTTGATCGCAAAAAGTACTTCATGTACAATATGAATTGCAAACTTGATCAAATCACGCTGTGAGTCATACATTGACCCCTTGCTCGCGTCTTATTACCATTAAGAAACGGACCACAAGGGACACATTGTCTATAAACCGATAGATGAAATCGTGCATACTTATCCATGGGAACGGACCTTAGGGTATTTCTTGATAACGGGGGTATGTCTTGTAGTGGGGATTACGGACTATGATTGCTTAAAATAATCACTTTTAATCAAATTGGCTTTAAGGTTTAAGTCAAGTTGGGGTGATTTGGAGAAAATCAAATTACGCTTGAATCAAGATTTGAACTAATTCTTTCCAATATTTGTGCCTAATTGAACAAATTAAGAAATATCACTGAAAATTCTGAAAAAAATTTGTTAGAGGATTTAAGTGGACAACAATACCAAAAATCGACTTAACACCTGTCATAATAAAAGTTGAAAATAAATCTGTTATGAACGGAAATTTTGGTCAATATGATTCCCTGCTCGACTCACTAAAATATGTACTGCTTTATTAGTTAGTCTTACTACTTTATTTTTGTTTGTTATTTGAAAAATATTTCAAAAACTCAAAAAGATTTTATTTCTGCTTTATCTTCGATTTACCATGCTTGCGAATAAATTCAAAAACAAAAAGAAAAAGTTAAACACCCCAAATCTTAAGTTAATCGTGCTTAATGTATTTTCAACTGTTATTAGTTGATTTTAACGTAAAAATCCGTTTAATTTAAACCGTATCGATCGTTGATCGGTGATCTAATATATTGATTAAAACATAATTGGTTTTAATTTTATTTAATTCATTAAAACCCTAATTGGTTTTAATATTATTTAAATCCTTAATGAGATTACTTCTCATTCGCTAAGGAAGTTTGGTGATTCGTTAACTAGTTAACGAATGTAAATCCATTCGTTATTTAAGACATAACGAATAAGTTTCTTATTCGTTATCTTAACATTCGCTTCCGTTGTGCATAACGAATGGAAGTCATTCGTTTAAACTTTTAACGAATGGAATGAAATGATTTTAACGTATCATTCGTTAAGATTTTAACGAATGATTCCTATATTCGTTAAAAAGTTAACGAATAAGAGGAATTAAATTTAAGATTCGTTAAAACTTAACGAATGGACAACTTATTTGTCTAAAAGGATGACGAATCAGGTTCTTAATTTAACGAATGAGGCCATTCGTTAGTTGAAATTTTGAACGAATGACCTCATAATTCATGAAATAATTGAGATTCATAATCAGAAGGACAGATGAATGGTCTTTCATTCGGCTATTCCTATTTCTTCATCACCCTAACCAAACTCTTGCAAAATTTTTCCAGAATCTTATACTTGCTTATTAGACTAATTGATTGATACCTTCGTGTTCAACAGGTAATGGCAAGTACCATCATATGAAATTCATGGAGTTTCATATGAGTTTTAGAGGTAAACAGTTCAATTTGTACATTGAACTATTCATTGAATCGTTAACTGCTAATAATACTCATGTTTAAATCAAAACTAGGATGGATAATCATTGTTTAATGTAATAAAACTGATTTCCGAACATGGTTGTTCAGTTTGATTGTTAAAAGTAATAGAAGATCAAAGGTTGATAAGAAAATCATCGTCGTTTTTGAAATGAATTAGTCAAAATTAATTTAAGTTTGACCTTTGATAAGTCAATGGTATTTTTAATTCAGATTCGTCAGTTATATAATGAATGACTGATCAGATTCGTTACTCATATAACAAATGATCTTTCAGGTTCGTTGATAGTTAACGAAGGTCTATCCTATTTGCTAAGATAGGGAATAAGATATTTATCCTTATAATGTATAAGTGTAACGAATCTGGGTTAATTCGTTAAAAGTATTAATCATAACCTTCGTTAGTTTAACGAATGACTTAATGTATGTGATTCGTTATTAATAACGAATATGAGATATGTAATGTATAATGTATATCTCATTCGATTAAATCTTTTTAACGAATGAGATGGACATTCGTTAAATCATCATTATAGTCCTGAACAATTTACAAATGTTTGTATTTGTTTTAATAGTAATGGCAGACGAGAATGTTCAAAATCCTGTTCTGGAGCAAAATCCTGAGGCTAACCCTGATCAACCGCCTTAAGTTGAACCTGAACAAGATCCAGTATTTCTATCATGGAACAAGAGCCACAACATTTGTGCCTATCTAGAGTCGAACTTTGAAGACTCTCCGATCTTTGGAGGAATGATTAGTTTCTTGACACGTTCGAGAATTTACAAGGCCATGTCTACTCGTATGGTTGTTTATCCGAAGATTATTCGAGCTTTTTGGGATACAGCTATGTTTAACGAGTTTGAGAATTAGATAGAAGCTGTAATTCAGGATAAACGTGTAGTGATCGATGTTGGGGTTATTCGGGATTCTTTGGGTTTCCGTGATACTGTAGATGATAGATGCGAGTTTGATCGGACTTTGATACATGGGTTATTTGGAAGGGTAAGGTATAATGGAGATTTGGGTAAATCAATGTACAACAAAGCAAACTTGTATGAACAATACAAGTACTTGCTTCATGTGTTGATACATTGTCTCGGTGGACGCAAAGGTGGTTTCGATGAGTGCAAGTAATGTTACAATCTGCGTTTATTGCCTTGGTGTTGAATAAACCATTCAACTTTTCTGAATTGGTTTATTATCACTTGAAGGAAAATCTCACGAGCCGTCACAAGTTTCTTATGTATCCGAGATTTCTGCAGATGATGATCAATGATATACAGCCTGATTTGATTAAAGATCAAGATGATGTTATGAAGCTTGAGCACATGAATGACGAGACGATGCGACGTTTAAGATCTTACCGAGGTCAGAGTCAGGAAGAACGACCGAGGTTTAAGCGTTTGATTGGTCATCTTGCGAATATTGATTATGTTTCACCACCTAATGATTGATGGGCTCATGTTTATTCCGACTCTGAGCATGAAGGTGGTGATGGTGGAAATGGTGGAAATGATGGTGGTGATGCTAGTCCAGGACCACAAGCTGAGTTAACTTATGTGCAGAAACATAAACGTAAGGGCAAAGAACCGATGGTGGAAAAAAGGGAGAAACCGAAGAAGCAAAGGGTGAGACGTGGGTCGGGTATTGAGATCCCGAGTCAACCTTTTAAAAGACTGTCTCCACCCGTATCTATTTCAGTTCCTATTCCTACTTCTCCATTGCCTCAGAGTATTCCGAGATCTCCTACTCCTATTTTTACTAGATCTCCATCTCCTATTCAGATGCCTATTTCTCCAGTGCCTCCCTCTATGACTTTGGTTACTACTGCAAGACCAGATCCTTATTTTGGAGATGTATTGCAGAAAGTGTTGGCATGTATGACGTCTCCACAACAGACTGCTTCTACACGTGTTACTCCGACACCGTTGCCAAGACCTGAGCATTCGTTTATGACTTTCAATCTTCCTCAGGGTCCGATGCAACTGCTTCATCCACATTTTTATGAGTTGTCTCCCAATACCCAGTGGTTTAATCTGTTAAATCAAGTTCATATGAAACAAACCCATATTCAATCAGATCGTTCATTTCAGGAACAAATGCGGGTAAAGCAGCGGAATATGTTCAGACATATTCAGTTTATACAGAAGGAGAACCGGGAATTGAAAGCCCTGGTTGCTGCTCAGGGGGGAGAGATTGGATAAACAGGATGAGATAATCCTCCAACTCACTTGTAAAGATGACGAGTTGAAGAAGTTAAAGAATGATGAAGATGATCAGGATGGAACATGTGGGGTGGATCAGCAACCGGGCAGTAGTTCTGCACCATCGGCAGGTAATAAGATTGATACGAGTGCTGGTGGTGGGTATGAAGGAAGTAATTTGCAGATAGTGCCATACAAGGATTACACAAGAGCCAAGCCGATTGATGTTATACCAGCTAACATGATTCTATTTGTTGGGATGAATGGTATTGTGTATAGTATGGTGAATGTTGATGAGATCGAAGAAGGCGAGTTTGTAGATCATTCATTGACTAAAGAAGGATAGCCTTGCTTCTGGATCTAAATGAAGAGGAGGCTGAGGAATTGGGTAAAAGTGTGGATATGGATGTTGAGATTGAGGAAAGTACGAATACAGGCATTCCACGCGGGAATGTGCATGAATTTGATGAAATAGAAGTTGAGGATGTTACTGCTAAGGAGTATCCTGATTTCTACACTGACTACAACAACAACGAATCAGGTATTCCGTTTTTCACTACAGAACATCTTGATGTAGCAGAACGTCGTTTACGTGAAGAAATCGAGAAATGGAACAAAGTTGCAGGGACAAGTCACCTGTCTGCTAAAGAAATAAAACAAAAGCGTGCTTTGGAGGGTATGTTTGAGCATGATATGAAGAAATGAACAAATGATCGAGGCCTTTCGATATCATAAAAAGGAGGAAGTAAAATTGGCCCAAGGCTCGAGCATCGGCATACCAGATGAAGAAGTGCAAGCCTGTCAAAGATGTTAAAGGTGATTTGGTGTCATGGCAGTTTGATTCTGAACTTAAGGTATATATCGTGAAGTGGGAACATGGTATTTATTATTTCAAGCGCCCACACGATATATTATCTATGCCAAGGTGGGATGTTAGAACACTAGCCAACAGACCGTTCATGAATCGAGGAAAAGATCAGTGGGCTGAGTGGTTCTATGCTCATTTATTGCATGAAACCCATTATGGTTTCAAATTCTTCAAGCCGCAGGTGCCGAATCACAAGTATATAGATGAGATTGATCCGCGCACTGGCTGGAGGATTAATTGCACTCCCTGAAACTGCTAAGTATAAGGATAGCGGTTCACCATCAACTGGCTTCATTAGGAGTGGTGCTGAGGATAAGTATTCCTTCAGAGATACCAGCGTCCTTTCTTGCTTATCTCCCCATTCGAATTTCTTGTTCTTCCTTAGGACATCGTAGAAGTATTTACACTTCTCTGAAGATCTTGATATAAACTTGTTGAGAGCTGCTATTATTCCAGTTAACCTCTGGACATCTTTGACGCTTCTTGGTGATTTGTATCCTAGAAATTTCCTGCTTTAACTCCAAAGTGGCACTTGGCAGGATTTAACTTCATGTTGTATTCATCCAGGATATCAAATGCTGTTGCCAAGTCTTTAAGATGATCCTCAGCTCTTCTTGATTTCACCACCATGTCGTCTATTTAGACTTCCATCGTGTCCCCTAGTTGGTCTTTGAACATCATGTTGACCAGCCTTTGGTACTTGCACCTGCATTTTTTAGTCCAAAAGGCATTGCAATATAACAGTATATACCTGTGGGGGTCATGAAGGTTGTGTCTTCTTGATCTGAAGGCTCTATTTGAATTTGTTGGAATCCCGAGGATGCGTCCATGAAGGTTAGTATCTCGTGACCAGCAGTTGCATCTACCATTGAATCGATATAAGGGAGTGGAAAGGGATCCTTAGGACATGCCTTATTTAGGTCTGTGAATTCCACACACACTCTCCATTTGCCATTCTTTATCTGGACTACTACCAAGTTGGCTAACCATTTAGGATAATGGACCTCTCTTATCATCTTGGTTTTGAGTAGTTTCTTCACTTCTTCTTGTATGATGATTGTTGGGACCAGGATTCTTGATCCTTGTAAATCAGTTATCTGTGGTAGCTGTTTCTAGGACTAAGGATCCTCAATGGTTTAAGGATCCTCAACGATTGATTTCAAATATATTACGATCTATTTTTGCAGGTATAACACGTGCTTACTGGAATTCCTATTATTATGGACGAAGTATTTTACCTTGTCTTCCCTTCTCGTCCAAGCTCTTAAACGGTCAAGTTGAAGAAGTAAAGCGAGCGTGGCCGAGTTTATAGCTTAGTTAGTTACTAGCCGTTATTTTAACTTGTATATATACATCGAACTATAGCTGATCAACACACAACACATGAGCATTAAGAACTTATAGCAAATACTTTGTACTCACGATCGGCTATAATTCCACTATTTGTAATCTTTTCAAGTTCAATATAATCGGTAGTGATAATTTTCACTACCCGAGATTTTTATGCCGGCAGGATACTAGTTACCAAGGGCTTTTCCTCGTATAAATCTTCATGTTGATCATAGAAAACTATCCCGGCTATAATTCCACTATTTGTAATCTTTTCAAGTTCAATATAATCCTTTCTTGTCCTTTTCGTTCATATTGTTCATATTAGCACCATTCCTCACAAACTAATTTGGTTACTTGATCCTTATACCGATTTTTGACCAAAACGATTTGGCGCCCACCGTGGGGCCCTTGGCGCTTTAATCACAAAAAATCCTTACCTTTATTCAATCCCTACTATCACTCACTCAATGGCCTCTCAAGGATGTAAGGCCCCGAACCCCGGGAACCCCACAGTTGGTAATCATACAAAACACTTATAAAATATTTAAACTAAAAAAAATCAGTCGTTCCATTAAACAACCAATTTCAGAGTAAAATTCAGCGGAAAACGTAAATAATAAAATAAGTTCCCAAAACCCGGGAATTTTGCCCAAAACCAACTTAATTATGTTTAATAAAAAATTTTAAAAGGAAATGTTTAATAATAAAGTCTTCAAATCCCGTATGCCCTTCACCGTCCAAGTAGCTTCGTGCACGTCCAAGCGATAAGGCATCCTCTTCCTAACCTGAAACTCACACTAACATGCACACAAAGTCAGCTTAAGCTGAGTGAGTTCAAGTTTTAAATAAGTAACAAAAGTCTTAATAATCATTCCAACGGTTTTAAAACTGTAAACGGAAATACATCAGTTAGGTCATCACATTTAATAATCATCCTTACGTATGAACATCTCTATACGTGCATTCCTATATATATAAATATATATATCTAACATTCAATAATAACATTCAGGGCCGAGAAAACGTACAACCCCAACACGTAACATTCCATTCAACGCATGCAAACACGAAGTAGGCATGCGTAACATTCCGTAGTCGATAACGACTACAACATTTGCCAAATATTGACCATACAATAATATATATATATATATGTATATATATATATACATACACACATTCTATAACATTCCAAGGCCTACCGATACTAGCAAGCCTATGCAAAATAGTGTAAAACATTTCATCAAGCAAAATCGCTTAGGTGTGCATGCTAGCCCAAAACTTAAAAAGAGTTAAACGGGGCATCAAGAACTCACCTAAGGTCAACCAAACACCAGAAACGAGCTAAAGACTCCCCAAGTGCACACTCACAAGTAAGAGCCTGTAAATTGTACACAACGTGTTACCAAACTAGCCCATACTAACGCACTCGTCTACCGGACCATCCAAGCCCAATTGTTTTGGCCCAAGGCCTAGCCCATACTAATTTACTTTACCTTAGCCCCTAAGACCTTTCAATTAACCGAACCCACCCTACTATCATGATCGGGGTTAACCATGATGTACAATTTACCCGCTTGCAAGCCAATCGAGTCGAATACGCGCGAAATAAGTTCTTAAATCAATTGTCAAGCAAATCAGTCCCAAATGGACCAAATTCCCATAATAACCTGCTCATTTATCATAGACATACCACACGAGTCGATATGGGTGGCGGTTCCTTTTTACAACACTCATTTTAACGTTTAAACAACAATTCGCGCACAACCGACTCGATTGACAAATCACCAACCAATTCAGCCCCGAGTATTAAAAAAATAATTTTCCCACAGCCCTTATACCCCCCTAGGGTTGTGAAAACTGATTCGGTTGGTCACTCAATCGATTAACGCATCAAACTCATCAATTGACGATTCTACACCCGATAAACCCTAGTTTTCGAACTAAAATCAATTGACCGACCTAAACACCTCCAATGATCACGAAATTTTAATATGATGTAAGTGCCATACCTGGGAATCTTTCTACACCAAAAACACTAATTTTTATCCATGGGAAGCGGGTCAATTGAACTCAACCCGAAATCTGCCATACGAAACAAATGGAAAAAATTGAGCATCTAAACGACTAGGATTGGACGAAAGGAGTGTTGGGGATTGTAGTACATACCTTGAATCACTTCTAGATGCCTTGGAATGACACAAAAATAGAAGCAAAGAGGGGGGGGGGGGTGTTCTTGGCTGCGCCGATCGGGACTGCAAGGGGGGGGGTTAGGGTTTTGTTAATCATTATAATATAAAAATTTTACATCCAGGCCCCTCCCAATTGAAGTGTAAGGCAAAATGGAAGGAAAAGTTAAGTTCTTGAACCTACCGGGATGACGTAAAGGCTTCTAAGAAACATCGGTTAAGTCCCGAGAGTTATACATACTTTACACGCGCTAAATCATTAAACCGGAAGTTGACGGGTGTTACAAAGAAAAGTTGTTCTCACAACCGCTGCTTCAAGTGTCTCGGCTCAAACGGCTTTACCATCACTACCTAGCTCTACGAAGCCACAAAAGGCCATAACTGTTGCTCAGAAGAAGGAGACTGTTGTTTTCTCCAAACCAAGATCCACTACTATCTCCCAAATGGTAACTGCTAACAATGATGTTTCTGTTTTATGTTCACAGATGAAGAATTATATGGAGCAGCAGGACAAGACCAACCAGAGGATACTCCGTGAGATCAAGGAAATCAAGAGAACTAAGAAGACTGCTGAAGACACAAGTCCTATCATGCCGAAAATTCTTGACTTCAGCACTCCAGATTTCCCCAGTCAAAGGTGTCCAGCATTCACTTATTGTTAGGACATGAAATGTCACATGTATGTCCCCAGTTCTATCAGGTTGGTTCAACAAGAAACCAACGATCGTGAAACCAAGTTAATGTACTGAAAATGTCAAACGAAGCTGATTCGATCGAATCAGTCACTGATTCGATCGAACCAGATCTCATTCGATCGAATGGGTATCTCATTCGATCGAACCAGTTTTCGATATATAAACGTTACTTAGGAAATTTCATACAGGCTTTTCAACACAACTCACATTCACGTAAATCAGAGAAGCAGCAGCCCCCCGAAACACTCTCGAGCTTTCTTCGTGTTCTTGGTCGTTTCCTCCAATCCTAGGCGTCAAACCCCTTTAGGAATCGTACCTTCGTGTCCGTTGATCACCACCGAATCGCCGTGTTAGAGGATTCCGCACTCTAACACGTTGCCCCGTGAATCGTTGCGAAACCGAGTCCCGAACCGGTCCAACAAAGTGGCATCAGAGCTTCAGGTTCTTGATTCACGAAAGATTCGTGGTGATATTCGTGTTTTTCTTGTCAAAAACATATATTTTGCTTGAAAAATTTTCGAAAACAAGTGTTTTTGTTCTTGGTGTTCTTAGTGTTCTTATCAAAAACTCATAAAAAGTCAAATATTTTGGTTTTTGATCTCAAAATTTGGTGTTAAAAGTGTTGGTTTATTGATTTTCAATCAATTCTAATCATCTGTGTTCGTTTTACACGTCTAAATCATCAATGTTTGCTCTTAAAATTTCGGATTTTATCAAGAACATTCAAAGTGTTCTTCGTTTTTTAAACGTTTGATCCATTTTTGTGTGTTTGCTTGTTTGTTTAAGTGTTAAAACACTTAAAAGAGTCTTATTTTGCTTCTAAATCGATTAGGATTCGTGTTAGTGTTTTTAAAACCGAAAATCTGGTCAAATCTTCTAAGTTTGGAAATTCCGAAAATCCCGATCGAACAAGTCGTATTTTTGGAACTCATTCGATCGAATAAATTCATCCATTCGATCGAACCTGCTTCCAGTCGATCAAACAAGTCTCATATTCGATCCACCCATTCGATCTCCTACTTATTCGACTGCCAGAACTCTTTCGATCGAACCGGACACTCATTCGATCGAACTTGTCACCTCATTCGATCGAACAAGATCGTATTCGATAGGATAAGCTTCAGAAGACCAGAACTGTGAATCAGTCAGACACTCGATTGAATCAGGACACATTCGATCGAATAAAGAACACATTCGATCGAATCAAGTCACATTCGATTAAAAGATCAAAGTTTGAAACAAAGAAGCAAACATGTCTGCCAGTTCAAGTGCAAACAAAAGGATCCAATCGATCCTTGAGAGTGATTCAGAATCTGGAAGCTTTAACAAGCCTCCAAAGTTGATGGCACTCAATGAGTTTACTACCTGGAAGATAAGATTCCAGATCCATATCACAGGTGTGAATCCTGGACTATGGGAAGCGGTTCAGACAACGTGGGTGCATCCTACAAACGATGATGGTGAAAGCCTGAGCTACTTTAGGCTGTCAGAAGAACAAAAGATAGCCTTTGATGCTGAGAAGAAAGCCTTCTCTTTACTGTCTCAAGCTCTCTCCAGCGATCTCTTCCCTCAATTTAACCAGTTCACAACAGCGTCAACTCTTTGGAACTCACTGGTAGAACGATGCGAAGGATCTGAGTCGCTTAGAGAAATTCACGCACGGGAGCTAAAGCGTGAATTTGATTTGTTTGGTCCAGAATCCGGCGAAGACATTGAATCGTTGCTGTCAAGATTCTATCATCTTATGTCAGAGCTAAAGTCCTATAATGTCAAAACAACTGGGACTGAAAAGGTTAGATGTCTCGCTCAAGGACTCCCAACAAGCTGGAACACCTTCCTGACTGTGATGAGAAGAAGTCATCAACTGGAGACGATTCTTCTTTCTGACTTTATAAAAGAAATCAGACAGGAAGATGCTGAATTAAGAGCATCCTCCAGGAAACCCAGAGCAACATCTGACAAGTCGCTGTACATGTCAAAATCACCAATGTCAGATTCAAATGACCATGCTCCAATGAAGACTGCGTTTGTCTCCTCAATGTCAAATCAATCTAAGGGGACCGAAACGAGATCTTCTGCACCACCAACATCAAATTCCGGAAATTCAAGTTCTAACTCCGGACCCAAGTCAACTGAAAAGGCAACGTTAAACACCGAAGGCTTGGGAAAGGTAACGGTGGAAGTTGCCAAAGAACATATGGCAACGTTAGGCACAATAATTGAATCATACAGCTTAATGGTGGCTGGTAAACTTGGCAACAGTCATCTGGACAGCGATGACTATGAACAGCTAGATGAAGACGATATGGAACGCATCGACATAATGTGGGCACTTGGCAGCGCGTTCCGTAGGGCTAGAAAGTGGGCTAAGAAAACAGGCCAAGCCGCCCTTTCAATCAATAATAAATCCAAGTTTGGTTTTGATAAAACCAAAGTTAAATGCTACAACTGTGGCGAACTTGGTCACTTTGCCAAGGAGTGCTCTAAACCAAAGAGGGAAGGTCACCAATATCCCTTCCGAACTACTTCAACTTCATCTACTCCTGCTGCAGCCGCTGCAAATGTCAACAATGAGAGACAACTGGTCCCTCAGAATCAAACAGCAGCAAACAACGCCAACATCAACAATGAAACTGCTCTTGCTGTTCAAGGTGATGAAGGCGAGTCCTGGAACTTCAGCATTAACATGGCTGACATCACCATTGTGGATGGAGACTCAGAATCTGGGTCTGATAATTCCTCAACTGATGAAGAATACATTGTCGAGGAGCCAGCTACTGAAGTAAATGAAGGAGAGCATGAACCTGAAGTGTCATCAGTGGAGATTAAGGAGGATCAAGCAAAAGAGTCAAATGTTCCTCAATCATCTCCAAGTTCAACAATTCCTGCAGAAGCTGCTACTGTTGAAGAAGTCAACGAATTACTGTCAAAAGCAACTTCTGTATCTTTTCTGGAAAGAGCAGGGAATCTTTACTTTGCGTTCATGGCAGAGACGTCAAATGATGCCAAGGTAAGTTCAAACCCGACTACTCCCAAACCAGAAAATACCAAATGTTTAAAATGTGAAATGTCTGCACAAGAAATTCATTCTCTGAAAGAGAGAATTGAAGATCTCGAGGCTTATAAACAAGCAGCCTCAAGATCCTTAATTGAACTGACTGACGCTCTTGCTCAAAACAAGGCTTGGAAGCAGAAAGAGTCTGCTTATAAAGAAAAAGTTGATAGCCTTAAGCGTCAGAACAAGGAATTGGAGATATGTGTTCTAAATCAACAAGACTCTATAAACTTTCATATCAATAAAAATAATGTCTTGAAAAAGGAAATGGAGAACACAAAAGCTGATCTTGAATCATTGACTTTCAAGTTAAAGAGTTACTCCAATTCCTCTTATTTGCTAGAACACATTATCCCCAAGTTCCGATGCAATCAGGAAAGCGGTGTGGGATTTCACAATGTCCCACCCCCAGTGCTGAACCAATTTGTGAACACACCAGGAGCTGTGCCAGAAGATGACTCAAATGTTAAAACACCCGAGGACACAAAACAAATTTCAAAGTCCAAGGGTAAAGAAGTCATTGACCCGGCTCCTGAGACCAAGCCAAAACCAAATGTTGTTGCCACAGACTTAGGTTCCACAACTAAGTCAGGCCCATCCACATCTAAATCAAAGGCAACAACAAGTAATTCTCAGAAGAACAAGTTTAATCATAAATCTGAGAAAGTGCATGTGGAACATGGTACCCAGTTTGTCAAGGAGGGTAACTTTAATGAAAAACATAATTTTACAAAACCCCCTCCCAGACAAACTTCACCCCAAAATGTCAAATCCAAGGGGTACTATGGTAACAAACAACAACAAAGTCATTACTCTCCACCACGTCAAAGGGAGAGAAACTACTGTTTCTCATGTGGAGAGGTTGGCCATGTAGCAAGATTCTGCTACAAGTACACGGATCCTAAGCAATACATATCAACTCCGGATCCTAGATATGTCAAGTCAACTCCTATGAGGCGACCGACCGTTGACATTCAAAGTCAAACACGGTCTCACACACCGCGGTCGGTTTCTCCTAGGAAACCTCAGCCAACCTCACCACACAGATCACCGAAGAAACAACAACATCAAAATGTTAAAACAAAAGTTGTTGATCCCTCAAACCCAAGTGTTTCCACTTCAACAAGAGAAAGTCAGTCTTCAACCAGCTATGTCAAACAGGCTAAGAAGAAGACTGACAGTTGGAAACAAAAGAAAAACAACACTGTTGATAACAATGTCAAACCAGAAAACAATGTTAATGAGGGTAAATGGATTGAACTGTTAATTCGTGACGAAAATGGAAAACCCAAGACCATAAAGGCTTGGGTTTCCAATGATGTTTAAACCTTTTGCTTTTTATGTGCAGGCTGCTCTTTATGATCCAAGATTCAACATGTGGATCATCGACTCAGGAGCTTCCAGGCACATGACTGGAAACATGAATCTCCTATCCAGTGTCAGACAGATAAAAGGAGGTGCAGTTTCCTTTGCAGGAGCTCAAGGTGGTTACATCACGGCCCAAGGAATTGTTTCAAATGGGCGAATTTCGTTTGATAAGGTTAATTTCATCAAGGAGTTGGAGAACAACCTGTTGTCGATAAGTCAAATCTGCGACAAGGGTTTCAAAGTTATGTTTGATGACCGAGACTGCCACATCTTGGCTAAGGAATTCACCATTCCTGAAGACAAGGTTTTAATGTCAGCCGCACGCCAGAGTGATCTCTACATTCTGGATATGGCTAAGGCAGAGTCATCGTCTCCAACGGCGACATGTTTTGTGTCCAAGGCATCCGAACGTGATACTGTCATATGGCATAAACGGATGGGACACATTAATGTCAGGAACATGAATAAGCTTGTGCACAACAGGCTAGTTGAGGGAGTTAATCTGAGAAGTTTCAGTCTCCCTGACTCGTGTGTGCAGTGCAAAGCGGGAAAGCAAGTAAAAAGGTCCCACAAGTCTAAGAGTTTCCACTCGATTGATATACCATTGGAACTCCTTCATATGGATCTTTTTGGCCAAATAAGCGTCAAGAGTATCTCTGGGCACTCATACTGCCTAGTGGTTACTGATGAATATTCGAGATTCTCTTGGGTGTTTTTCTTGAAAGCAAAGTCCGAGACATTTGGGTGTATAAATCTGCTGGTTACAACTCTTGAGTCACAGTACAATCTGAAGGTTCGGAGAATGCGTTCAGATAACGGGACAGAGTTTAAGAATGCGAATGTGGAAAACTTTTGCAAAGAAAGAGGCATTGTCCAGGAGTTCAGTGCCCCGTACGTTCCACAAATGAACGGGGTTGCTGAAAGGAAAAATCGAACGTTAATCGAGACAGCTAGAACAATGTTAGCAGACTCAGTGTTGCCTGTCACGTTTTGGAGTGAGGCAATTGCCAACGCCTGTTTCACATTGAATCGGGTAGGCATTGTCAAGTGCCACGGCAAGACAAGCTTCGAGCTTCTTCAACGATGGAGGCCTAACTTAGAGCACCTGGAACCATTTGGAGCTCTTTGCACGTTACTTAAAAGGCAAGTCGATAATAAGTTCGAGGAGAAGATCATCAACGGCTATTTTCTGGGTTACAGTGTACCTCTCAAAAGGGTCTTCAACAGATCAACAAAATTAGTTGAAGAATGGTACCATGTCGACGTTCAACGCTACACAGAACCAGCCAAGGGGTCAGGAGAAGACTGGTTGTTTGATTTTGACAAATTGTTCAAGTCATTCAATCTGGATGAGGTTGCTATTCAGATGATGTATGAGGCGCAAAATGCACCTCCTGATGAATCACAGCAATCTTCACCTCATCCTGGTCCATCATCGTCTTCCTCCACAGAGTCTAGCGAGCAAGTTCAAGAGTCATCCGAATCTGACTCTGAAGATGAATCACCAGCAGATGATGTACAATCGGCGCTGACACAGGTTACTCCACAACCTTCATCGTCAAATCAAGAAGCGCCAAATGCAGAACAGCCTCTAACGTCTACTTCAGAGGCACCAACCGCTCCAGTTCCTGAGCCGAACTTAACTAACTTGGAACAAAATGTTGTCGTTCCTGACAATCCGGTGGTTAGGACTGAACGTGATCATCCACAAGACAACATTATAGGGGACATTCAACAGGGTGTCAAAACACGTCGACAGCTGAATTTTGGCCTCTACACTGAAATGATGGAGTCAGGATCAGTTGCGCTAAATGCCCATGAATGCTTCTTAGCACAAGAAGAACCAAGCAGCATCACAGATGCGTTGAAAGACGCTAACTGGGTCTCAGCCATGCAAGAAGAATTATTGCAGTTCAAGAGACTTGGTGTGTGGAAGCTGGTGGATCTCCCCAGAGGACAGAAGAAAATTGGCACTAAGTGGGTACTCAAATGTAAACGCGACGATCGTGGAGTGATTGTTCGCAACAAAGCCCGCCTGGTGGTCCAAGGGTTTAGGCAAATCGAAGGCCTAGACTACAATGAGGTGTATGCTCCGGTTGCGCGTTTGGAGGCAATCCGGATGTTCTTGGCGTATGCGTCTTTCAAGAGATTCAAAGTATATCAGATGGACGTCAAGAGTGCCTTTTTGTACGGTCACATCGAAGAGACCGTATATGTGGCACAACCTCCAGGTTTTGAAGACCCAAATCACAAGGACAAAGCCTACCTGCTCAACAAGGCTTTGTACGGTCTTCACCAAGCCCCGAGAGCTTGGTACAAGGAACTATCCAAACACCTTTTGAACAACGGGTTCAGAAGAGGAACGATCGACTGCACGTTATTTACAAAGGAGAAAGAAGGAGATCTCATTATGGTACAAGTGTACGTGGACGACATCATCTTCGGGTCCACGAATAAAACACTATGCAAGGAGTTTGAACAAGTGATGCAAGAAAAATTTGAAATGAGCTCCATGGGTGAGATGAAGTTCTTCTTAGGACTTCAGGTTGATCAAACAGACTCCGGTGTCTTCATTCACCAGACAAAATACGTCAATGACATCTTGAAACGGTTCGAGATGTTGAGTTCCTCTTCACAGGGAACTCCGTTAGCGGTTAATCACGGGATTAATCCTGACGAGAAGGGTGAATTGATCAATCCAACTCACTATAGAGGGATCATCGGATCTCTAATGTACCTGACTGCTTCTCGGCCGGACATAATGTTTGCTACGTGTCTCTGTACATGTTACCAGTCAAAGCCGAAGGTCTCCCATCTTATTGCAGTCAAAAGAATTTTGCGTTATCTGAAGGGTACTCCAGATTGGGGTCTTTGGTATCCTCATGATGATAACTTTGATCTACATGCGTATAGTGATTCGGACTATGGTGGTTGTAAACTCGATTACAAATCAACAACAGCAGGATGTCAGTTCTTTGGAAGTCGTTTAGTAACGTGGCAATGCAAAAAGCAGACGTCAGTTTCCACTTCAACAGCTGAGGCGGAATATATAGCGGCTGCCAGTTGCTGTTCTCAAGTTATTTGGATTCAGCAACAGATGCGTGACTACGGTATTGAATGTTCTACTACTCCCATATATCTTGATAATTCTGCTGCAATTTCAATTACCAAAAATCCTGTCCAATTTAGCAAAACGAAGCACATCGAAATTCGATATCACTTCCTTCGTGACTGTTACGAAAAGAAGTTAATCGATGTGGTAAAAATCCCCACTCAGGAACAACGCGCTGATCTCTTCACTAAAGCATTTGACAAACCACGGTTTTTATATTTGCTAGAGATCAACGGCGTTAAACGTCAATCAGATGATGTTCCTGAAGATATCATTTAAATTGTTTTTCATTTTTTCTTTTCTTAAAAAATTTGAAAAATCCAAAAAGATTTTGTTTTTATAATTTTTAGGGGGAGAAAGGTTTCAAGAAAAACCAAAAACAATATAAAATACAAAAACCCAAAAACATCAAAAATTTTAAAATTTTGAGAAGTTGATCTTGTTACAAGAAAGATGATAGTACACAGACGCTATCATACTGAGACATCAAAAAGATTTTTATTTCTGTATAGCTTATTTTCATTTTCCTTATATTGAAAAAATCCAAAAACATTCAAATAATCAGAAAATGAGAAATTGTATCCAACCTTTGGGAAGTGATGGCACACTGACAGTAGCATGATGTTAAAAAGATATAAAGTGAAAAATTGGTCATGCATAGTACTAATGTGATATATTGGTAGGCTTTTCTTACTGAATTGAGTCTGGATTTGACCTATCTAAATCATTTAGATTGTCAGCTATGGGTGTACATCTAAGATAAATTGACGAGACGTCACTGTCTAAAGACCAATATCAATTGAGGATATGTCTTATCACGCGTACACGAATTACCATCGGGCCAAATTGGTTCCTCCAAAACCTAAATTCTTAAAGAATGTTAGATCTTCGTGTTGCAGGTCTGCTTTCATCGAAAGTCCCTTCTAAATCATATGCTTTATGCGTTGATTAAGGAGGAGTATTAAATATCTTATACTCCACCGGCTTTGGAATGATCTCCCTCTGTGATACGTAAGTATCGACCTGGACAGCGCTCTTCCATGCTGGTATATCTAAAGTTATTATCTCCCTCTGTGATACGTAAGTATCGACCTGGACAGCGCTGATAACTTGGATATCTGTATTAAATATCTTATACTCCACCGGCTTTGGAATGATCTCCCTCTGTGATACGTAAGTATCGACCTGGACAGCGCTCTTCCATGCTGGTATATCTAAAGTTATTATCTCCCTCTGTGATACGTAAGTATCGACCTGGACAGCGCTGATAACTTGGATATCTCCTGTAAAAATAAAAAATAAAATAAATGATTTTGGGACAAGTAGATGAATACCGAACACGTATGTGAAAAACATGTCTAATCTACATGAAAACATGATAAAATCATCAAGTTGCTAATTAAATTCGCAAGAATGTGAAAAGCAACAAAATTTGATGAAAAGCGAACAAAGGGGATCCTATAAGCTTATGGTCATTTGTCAAAAATAAGATGCGCCGATTTGACTGTTCAATATGTTGTGAGGTCCTACATGAGTCAATCAAAAATATGGTGGGACACATAGCTGTGATCACAAGCAATTATCATAGAAATATGATTAAAGCAATTATCAAATGGTCATTGACAGACGAGAGGATGTTTGTTTAAGTTTAAATGGACAAATATACCCATAATCGCATCGGTAATATGTATCGACCAAAAGAAATTATAAGAATTGAACTTACTGAGTGCTACAATGTCAGTACTGATCCCATGTTCGGATCTTTCTCACAAAAAGAATGTTCATTATGTCTAGTTTAATATTTATATTCTTTTATTCAGAAAAATCAAAAACATGTGAAAAATCACGAAAAGTCTTGAATCACGAAAAGTCTCAGTAGATAGTCAAATAAGTCTGTATGATTTCTTATTATAGATCCTTCTCAACCAAAAATATTGTACTTTAAATTTTGTACAGTTGCTTATTTCAGTTTGAATATTATAAAAAAAAAAAAAAAAAAAAATCAAAAAGATTTTTATTCTGAATTATTTTTATTTTTTATTTTTATTCTGCTTTAATGTTGATGAATAATCATCCAGTGACAGGTAGTCTGATCCCTGTCCCTTCCTGTAAATACTTTGAAAAAACCAAAAAGATTTTATTTCTATTTATTTTTCATTTTATTTAGTTCTGTTTGTTTGAAAATCGATGAGAAATCATCGTGACAGGTAGTCTGATCCCTGTCTTTTCCTACTAAATGTTTATCCAGTGTGTAGGAATGAAAGAAAACTTCATGCAGGTTGCTAAATGTTTATCTGCGCAACCGGCTGTGCATGAAAGAAAGAAGAAGTGGCAAGAAAACCCAAAGATGGTTGTGCCTGATATTTTTCCGTTTGTTTACTAATGTTTTATGGTCTATATGTTCTGTAGGAACTAAGCTCTCATTATCGGAAAATGTCTAAGAAAACTAACCAAGTGTCAAAAGTTTATGTTTTCTTGCAGGTTCAAAGGCACCACGATCGATGGCGGGGAATAAAACGTTTAAAAGTTTATTTTTTCAAAGTTTTTCCCTCATTCGATCGAATATGTGGCTATTCGATCGAGTAAATCGATCGAATGAGCCGATTCGATCGAGTCAGTTGTTGCGAGAATGAGAGTTGTTGCGAGAGACTTATTCGATCGAATAGACTCACATTCGATCGATTGGTCCAATCGAACAAGTCCTGTGAATCGAATGAAATCTCATTCGTACGACTGAATTGCCATTCGCACGAATAGGAATGTTATTCGATCGAATGAGATCATATTCGATCGAATGACATCTCAGACTCATTCGATCGGTCAGAAAAGTTCGAAAAAAAAAAAAAAAATTCCAGAAAAATTGCTCTCAAAATCGTTTTCGCGAATCCCTCGTTTTGATCCATACATCTTACTCGGTTTTTCACGTACATCACAAATATGTAAGAATTTTTGAATTATAACCGTGCTTTGATCAAGTTTTGGGTCGATTTGTTCTCGGACTCGGACATTAGAAAGAAACACTCAATAAACTGTTTTTAACCGTTTAAAACTTGTAATTTAATGTTGATAAATGTTCACAAACTTCAATCGATGCTATCTGTGTGTTGTGTATCGTTTAAACGATCGAAAATTTCGATCGGGATTCTTCAAAATCTGGGCTGCCGTTTGAATGAGTCGAATCAGTCTATTCGGTCGAACGAGTCTCTTGTCGATCGAATGAGACTTATTCGGTCAGTAGTTCGATCGAATCAGAGGTCAAAGGTGAAATCTATCTCATTCGACCGTCTGTGATCGAACTAGATCTCAC
This sequence comes from Bidens hawaiensis, assembly GCF_021521415.1. Lineage (NCBI taxonomy): Eukaryota > Viridiplantae > Streptophyta > Magnoliopsida > Asterales > Asteraceae > Bidens > Bidens hawaiensis. Next base: position 89,343 of record NW_027494464.1, read on the forward strand.
TCGATCGAATGAGTAGCTCATTCGATCGAATCATTACTCATTCGATTGAACCAGTCCAGAAAGTTTGAAAATGTTAAACGCATTCAGTCTTTTCGATATCTGTTCGTTCTAACACGTTTATGTTTGCAGATAAAATGGCTGAAGTTGCAGAAGTTTTTGTGCCTTTCAAAACATCAATCAAGCACAACATTGTAGCCTTTCTTGACGAAAAGGCAAGCCATGGGAAAGACTTTGCAACCATGATCAAATTTCTGAAACGGTCCAGGATTCACGGACCTATCTCTAGGGTAGTCGAACCCGTCATGTCAGTTCAACAGGAATTCTGGAGGAATGCCACGCGCGACCAAACAGTTGTGCCGTCGGTAATTCGCTCCACTGTTAGAGGGCACGAAATTGTTATATCTGCCCAAATCCTTAGGGAAGTCTGTGGGTTTGTAGATTCTGATTCAGATCCTATTGGGTTACATCCTGCTGGAACCAGAGGTTGTTTTGCCAGAATGAAGTACGACGGTGACCTAAATGCCGGTCTACTCCATAAAGCCAATCTGTGTCCAGAGTTCAAATATCTGGCACACGTGGTGATGCACTGCTTAGGGCCTCAAAGAACAAGTTTTGATAAATTGAGGGAAAGCATGCAGTTTACAATGGCTGCATTAGTGATGAACCGCCCCTACAACTTCTCGCAGATGACCTTCAACCATATGGTGGAGAATCTTACAATAAAACAAGGGGCGGGTGAGAAGTTTCTACAGTACCCGCGATTTGTGCAAATGATCGTCGACAGTCAAGCTCCGGGTTTACTGAAAGAAAATGAGGGTGATGTGGTGAAACTGGACCACATGAAGAACGAAACCCTCAACCGATTAAAATCATACAAGGACCGCCCCACAAGGCCACCACACAAAAGGTGTTTTGGGCACGTGGCAAATCAGTCTTACAAGGCTCCTCCGAAGAGGAAGTGGAGGAAAGCCGCCAGTGATTCAGACGTCGAGAACTTCACTTATCAGAAAACCAGCGATGAGTCTGACACTGAGGAGGAGGCGGGTACCGGCAGACACCAGAACAGATGCCGAAAAAGAGGTTGATTCATTCTTAAACGTTGAGGATCTGGATGCTGGTGATGAAGCAAGTGCATCGGATGTGCACTTTGCTGGTGAGGTTAGGGACGAGGAACAACTGGCCGATATAATTGCGGGCGAAGAAAGGCCTGCAAAAAGGCAAAAGAAGAAGGTTACAAGGAAGTATCGTAGTCTATTTTCTGATCTCCCACGTCCTCCACCGTTACAATCAGTTGGGACTTCGTCTGCTGCTCCTCCCGTTCAACAAGCACCGCCACCACCACAGCAACCAGCACCACAATCAGCACCACAACCGACTACTCAACCTCAACCAGAAATGTCTATACCTCCTCAGGTTGCAACAGAACTAGCTGATCTTCACAAGGCAATGATGAAGATGTTCATGTTCAAGACTGAGCAAGAAGAGCTGAATAGACGGCAAGAAGAGCAAAATCGACTGAAAGATGAGCAGATTGCCAAACTTCAAGCCGAAAACAACATGCTCAGAATTGAAAACACTCAGCTGAATGCGACTGTCGCCGAACAGGGCTCTTCTATCAAGGAACTACGAGAGTCGAATCTAAGCCTTGAGGCGAAAGTAACAGAACTGAAAGGAGATGTTCTACGTTTGGAAGGTCCAACAAATGTTGATGTGGACACAGACGAACTTGACTCTTCAGATGATGGTGGTGAAGGTACTAAAGAGTGAGTTGAGTGAATGTAGTGAGGATTTAAATGTTAAATCTTGGTAAATGATGATTTTTGTATAAACTCAGTTTCATATGTAATGATATTGTATTTCATGTTTATGATATTACATATGTTTACTTAAAATTGTTGTTACATTGTGTTTGTTTAATCAAACAGGTGATGATAATCCGTTTAATGTCCAACCGCTGCAATCAAAAACAGCAGCAGAATTTTTCACGTTTCTACTGGACAATCCAAATGAGCAGCAAAACTTCGCAAGTGGAGACTTGGAAGAAGGTGAAATTTCTCATAATTTCACAGAAGAAGAATTGGAACAAATGTTTGAGTTATCCAACGTAGAAACAGGCAAGTATCTGGCTTTGCCTCCAACAGAACAAACGTCTTCTTCTGCTGCTACACCTGAATCATCATCATCTACGGCCACTGATCCCTGATGACGTTGAAATGGAAGACTTGTCAAAGGAAGAGTATCCTGAATACTATATGTCTCAAAATGACGATCTTCCTAACTTTGCAAGTTTCTTCCAAAATGTAACAGAGGAGGAAATACAGAAAAAGGCTGAAGAAAGGTCAAACAATATGGAACAGCCTTCTGAAGCGGATCAAGCCGAATTTTTAGAGAAAACCGAGGAATGCAAGAAAGCATTCAATGCTATTCTTGAGAAGATAAGATCCAGACAACAAGCGAAGCCGACCATTCCTCATACAACGTCATATAAAATGAAGGGTCGCAGAACTTCAGGAGAAATTATCGCTTGGGCATGTCTGAAGGATCTTAACTGCGTAGCTGTCAAGAGAGAAAGGGGGGTTGAATACTTTCAACGTATTACTGATTTGAAGACCCTTCCTACTCATGATCTGAACCGTCTGAATTATCTTGATCTGCTATACGCCAACTCATCTCCATTTGCCACGTATTATCAGAATGTGTTGCGAAAAGAGTACAACACAAAATGGAAGATGATCACACCACAAAGGCCGAAGAGATATCTAAGCAAAAAGGAGATCGATCCGATCACCAACAGGCCAAAAGTTATTTTGAAGTACATGCCACCACTCACAATGAAGAAGATTCCTCTTAGAAAGATGAAGCAGGACTTCTACAAATCATTCAGGCATTGGTACTATGATGGAAAACTGCATGAGGCAGTTATTGTGCTCAATGACAATGGAAATTGGAGCACAATTCGTATTTTTGATCCAATGTGGCTCACAAATTTGTCAAGGGAGGATGTCTATACGTTGTACAAGACAGAGATTCTTTACGCTCCCGAAGACATAGAGCAAGCGTTAACGTACAGAAATGTCATTAGGATTTGCTTTGCCTATGACATACATGCAGGATCAAATTGGAAAGAACAACAGAAGAAGTATGCCCAAGAAACTGAAGATTAATTGTCATGTCTATCATTTATCTTGTTTCTTGTTGTAATTCAAAGTTAATCTTCTGGTTGTATTTGTTTTGAATTGAATGAAATATGATTTGGAATATTGTGATAGATTATGCTTTAATGTCAATTTTGCAAATCTAATACAATTGTGCTTAAATGTTAATCCAAAATTCCAATTGACAGCGTCTCAGGATATGCGGAACCTATGGTAAGTCTGACTGACTGTACCATTTGGTAAAGAGAGAACTCCATGAAGAAAGGAGTTTGTGGATGCAACGTATGCACCACTAGTTTTGAGAAAAGAGGGAGTGAGATAACTCCAAGGGGGAGTTACGGTCGAGCAAGAGAACTCGATTGGTTACAAGCAAATAGAACTGGCTCCAAGGGGGAGTTTGTTAGGACATGAAATGTCACATGTATGTCCCCAGTTCTATCAGGTTGGTTCAACAAGAAACCAACGATCGTGAAACCAAGTTAACATACTGAAAATGTCAAACGAAGCTGATTCGATCGAATCAGTGACTGATTCGATCGAACCAGATCTCATTCGATCGAATGGGTATCTCATTCGATCGAACCAGTTTTCGATATATAAACGTTACTTAGGAAATTTCATACAGGCTTTTAAACACAACTCACATTCACGTAAATCAGAGAAGCAGCAGCCCCCCCGAAACACTCTCGAACGTTCTTCGTGTTCTTGGTCGTTTCCTCCAATCCTAGGCGTCAAACCCCTTTAGGAATCGTACCTTCGTGTCCGTTGATCACCACCGAATCGCCGTGTTAGAGGATTCCGCACTCTAACACGTTGCCCCGTGAATCGTTGGGAAACCGAGTCCCGAACCGGTCCAACACTTATCCTCAGCAAGGATCCTCGGAGCTCTTCCAGAAGAGATACTCTGACCAGTACTCGCAAGGATCATCTATCCTTCAACAAGGATCACCCGGTCTACCCTTAGGATCCTTCAATCACCATTCGCTAGGATCCTCGGCCTTCCAATCCGGACCCTCAGGATTCTGTCAAGGATCCTCCACCCACCAACTTTAAGGATCCTCCATCTTTCAACCAAGATTCTTGGGTTTCCAAACAGAATCCATCATCCATCAGCATCCAGAATCCTACTATCCTTACGGGAAGGAACCTTTGAAGGAACCACGATCCAAGCCATTGGAGGTCCATGAAGGCAACTTCATACCCATGCAAAACACTGCTCCTGCTGGACCAACTCTTGATGCTGAAATAGTGTACCCCCGGACGCAGCCATGGAGCAAGATCTTTTGATCACACAAGAGGTAACATTTATGATAATCTATCTTTTGAAACTAATCATGGTGTTATGCAGGATACCGAGGTCAACCAAACCATAGCCCATGAGCTACAAAAGCTCAAGGATATGATATCAAGGGTACCAGGAGTCATCAAACCCATTCCCGAAGTACCATCATAAATCCATAATATATCCAGGTTCGCTCCACCAATTTGTGATGCTGAGATACCAAAGCGCTTCACTGCCCCTAGTATGAAGTTATATGATGGATCCACGGATCCTGAGGAACATGTGGCCTTATACCGTGAGAGAATGGAAATTAACCCAATCCCAGATAGATTGAAAGAAGCTTGCCTGTGTAAGGGCTTTGGCTCACTGGATCCGCCCTTAAATGGCTGCTAAGTCTTCCTCCTTTTTTTATTACTTCCTTTTCTCATTTGATCAATCAGTTTAATAATCAGTTTCCATGCAGTGGATCCTTTGAAAAATTAACTAGTGATTTATATAGAGTCGTCCAACCTCGTGGGGAACCTCTTAGACAGTTCCTTACTAGGTTTGGAAGAGAGGCCTTGAGAGTTCCCAATTTAGATATCCCGACAGCTGTTGAGGCATTCAAGATGGGATTACAAAAGGACTCTCCATTTTATCAAGATCTTGTGATGAGCCCTTGCAGGAATTTAGATGAAGTCCGAAACAGAGCTTTAAGATTCATCAGGTTGGAGGAGGATCAAAGAATACAAGATCAACTGAGCACTCCGGTGAAAAATGAATCTCAAGACAAGAAGCAGGGATCCTACTTCAGAAACAACAACTCCAAACCATACAATAAACCGAATGGACATATGATCAATGTTGTGGAGGAGGAAAAGGACGATGAAGATTGTCCAAGAATATCCGATTACTGCTTCCCTATAGATATGGGAGGAGTAGTGCTTGTTGTTAGGAACTTGGGTGACAAAGCAAGATGGCCAAGGAAAAATGAGAAGGCACCACCTCCCCCCCCCCTAAAGACAAATCGAAATGGTGTGCCTTTCACGAAGACTTCGGCCATATGACAAAGGATTGCATAGCCTTGAGAAAAGAGATAAGCTACCTCCTCAGCAAGGGTTACCTTAAGGAGCTGTTAGGAAGAAAAAAGTCCAGGACCCAGGATCCTGAACCAGTGCCGGAAAAGGCTGCTCCACCTCCCCTAGATGCTCAAGTTATAAACATGATCTTTGGAGGATCTGATATATGCAGAACTTCATATTTAGCGGCGAAGAAGTACGCCAAAGAATGCAAACTGGAGAATGGTGAAAGGCCGATCAGGACTTCTACAACAGCTGGGCAAAGAGTTATCTCCTTTTATGTGGATGATCGAGTCAATGTCCAGGATCCTCACCATGACGGTTTAGTCATTACTTTATTTATTTCTAACCATTATGTTCGCAAGATACTCATTGATGGATGAAGTTCAGTTAAAATCATCCATTTCGAAGTACTCAGAAGGATGAATATCCCAGAGGCGGAAATTGTCCCACGATCCTCAGTTCTTGTGGGATTCATTGGGGAAAAGAAGAATACATTGGGGGACATCAAACTACCATATATATAGAGGGAGTAAATTCTATTCAAAAATTTTGTATTATCGATTCCTTGTCTTACTGCAATGTTATTCTTGGCAGGCTGTGGATACACGAAATGAAGGCAGTCCCCTCTACTTAAAACCAATGTGTAAAGCTGCCTACCCCATGGGGAATAGCGAAGATCGAAAGTGATCAGCAAGCCGTTAAGTGTTAGGGCTCGGATTTTCGGTATCCTAAGCAAGCAATATGTTCAGGATAATTCCAGGATATGGTATCCTCCAAGGTAACAGGTATCTGATGTGGGAAAAGTGTGTATTATATTAATAACCAAGTTTTACCGAATTCACCTAAAACCAACACAATCGGCAAGTGTACCGGTCGTTACAAAGCTAGCAAGTAAGAACAGATATCGAACCTAAGACATTATAGGTAAACTCTAATTATTAAACCTAATGATTACTAACCTAAACTTTCTTTTGATTTTTATATATTTTTTTATATTAATAAACTAATATTACTTAGCTAATTAAAATTAAATAAAAAAACAAAACTTTATAGATATCGGGATTTAACCAAATGTGAGAAACGACTACCTAGGTAATGGAATCCTACTAGTTAAATTAATTGTTAACGAACTTGACTTGGTTGAAAAACAATATCTAAAAATTATGACACTAAAGACCACTAAAGTATGCTAGATCGCCTCCCGGCCTCACCAACGAAACTCTAGAACTCTAATGACATGTGAAGCTCAATTGTTAAAGGCTTGGATCAACTCCAGGTCTTACCTTAACTAATAATACTATGGTACCCCAAAATCCGAATCACCTCCCGGTCTCTTTAGATACAATATACACTAATATAAAGGGGGTATTTTTAATTAATTTGAACATGACTTGTATCACAATAATCTAGGGGGACCTAGGCTAATTCACTCCCGTGCAATTAGTACCCAAACCAACAAAAAACAAAGATGACACAACTCTAAATTGTCTCCCGGCCTCTCTGGAGATAAAATAATAAAATCTAACCCGCTCTCAATAACTATTCCTACGATTTTTTCGACCATAAACCGCAAACAAGTTGAAAACTTAAAGTAGACAAACTAATCATGCATCTAACAATCACCAATGACTATCAAACACAAGTGGAGTAATTATTAAAGCAAAAATCGGATTCAATTACGCATATATATCATGAACAAACCAATTAAAAACTTTACCAAAGCATCAAATCATCCAACGTCAAATAATAATTCGTCAAACCATTAATCTAACATAGTACTCAACCAAAACCTGGGTAGTTTAAAATACTTAGCCACTCATAAAAAAGTATGAAACATATTTAAAATATAAAATATGGTTCATAGAAAACGAACTAATTATATATGACATGCCTGCTTGCTTCCCTTTTTTTTTCTTTCTCGAACTATGGTAGCCACAAAAATAAAATAAGCTTCAAATACTCCCTGACCTGTTAGTCCCTTTTTTATTTGCTTTGAACCGCAGCCGTTCTCCAACAATTGTGTGTGTTGGGTTTTTTTTTCTCTTTGTTGCCTCTAACATATATATTACCCTCAAAAAAATAATGCACCGACTTCACCATGATTTTTTCGTCGGCCTCACTTCACCCTTTTGTTTTTATCTAACAATTTTCTCATGAGTCTAGGGGTGAGCAAGATAAGAGTCAGACCCTTGAAACCCTTTTACCCGACTCGTAAAACTCTTAATTAGACCCGAATGTATAATATGGGTCGGGTAAAGGGTATTTAAATCTCACATTAAAGGGTGAAAGGGTTTCAAGGGTCAGACCCTTTTTCAAACCCTTTACCCGATTACTAGTTTCTAGATAGATATACATCAAATTCATGATTAATCTGAAATGTAGGAGAGGTTTGTATTTTATATATGATTCATCATTAATTTTCCAACTACTAAGAAAAATAAAAATAAATGGCCGTACTACTGACTGGAAACATATATATATATATGAAAATCACTGAAATGTTCTCTACATGTAATTTGTGAATGTGAATATCATTTGCATCGGTTCAAATGGTTGACAAACTTTCAAAGTTAAGAGTTTATTGTGTTATTAAATAAAAGTATAATTTTTCTAGGATTCATATATTAAGGTTATATATGATATATGCAACTAATAAATGCAGAAAAGGAGCTGCGATTAATGCTTTAAAGGGTAAAGGGTTGGACCCTTGAAACCCTTATTTATACCCGACCCTTTTATTGTTTAGAGGGTAGGGTCTCGGGTCCAAATTTCTTCCTAAAAGGGTAAAGGGTCCGGGTAAGGTATTAGGTAAAAGGGTAGGGTCTTACCCTTTGAACAGTCCTACATGAGTCCATTTGATAGCATGCTGGCAATCGGTTGGATTAACCTCGCAAGATATGTTAAAAGTTTTCTTAACATGGGCCCACTGATTTGTGTTTTAATCCATATTTAGCTCATGTCAGTTTCTTTTTTTTTCTTCCTTGGTTCTGACTTTACGTGAGCTCCATAAAGGCACAACTAAGCATTTTTTTTCTTTCGTTCTTTTGATATAACTCTAAAAAAATAATCAAATGCATTAGTATTAGTAGTTTTGAATTCATATATCCAAGTTTAAAACGTATTCTAAATTTTATATTATACTTCTATAAAGTTTTAAGTTAAAATAGAAAATAAAAACAACAATAATACTAACACATAAAATTTATTCGAATATAACTCGTTGGCCTCAAGTTTAGTAAAAGAAAATACTCGATGTTAGCTCATTTTCTCTTGAAACCTTAAAAAGCCACATATGAACCAACTAAGAATAATATTAAATGAAAACATGGTTCAAAAGTATCTAAAAGTGTAAGAAATATTTCATAATAACATGTATATTTTAAGCCATATCAAATATCCCCACATTTAAACATTTTTCGTTCCTGAAAAAGTAATCTGCATAGGATCATAACCGAGATATACAATATAAACCCACAACCCTTGAATTTTTTTTCTTTTATTTTAACTATTTAAAACTATTAAACAAATTAATCATGATTTCTGATATACTTATCCACGGAATTCACCTAATAAGATAAATCTGGTCGATTGCCAGTATTGTTGTCCACCTAAACCCATGCACTTTAATAACTACCAAGACAAGTAAGATGCGACAAGTTTATTAGTTCATTTGATCTAATGGGACCCACAATTAAGAACAATTTCGTATGGTTTTACTGGACCCGAGCCACCCCAACTTGACTTAAACCTTATATCTAATTGATCAAAACATGTTGTGCCAATTATAAGAACAGCCAAAGACGATCAAGGATATTGTTTATCCACCTAAGCTTAAGCATTAAGGTCTACCTAGCAGCCATTAGATATGATTAAGGTATGTATTAAGTAACTAACTAGTAAGTGTTCCCCACTACATGACATACCCCCGTTATCAAGCAACACCCCAAAGTCCATCTCCATGGGTGAGTATGCACGAATTCATCTGGAGGGCTTACATATGACGTGTCCCTTGTGGTCCGTTTCTTAATGGTATTAGGACGCGAGCAAGGGGATCCCATATGACTAACAGCGTGGATGATCAAGTCAATAGTGTATTTGTACTTTGAAGTACGAGATGATCATGTTTAATGACTTATATATGGCAGAAAAAACAGCGGGTTTGCTTTTTGAACTCTTTTAATATTCATAAATCCACTTAGGAGATATGAATACCCAGATGACATACCGCATAAAGGCCCATGGTCTCCAAACCCTAGAGCATCCCATCAATACAGGATTTAAGGTTATAAAACCATATGCCTATGAAGTGTTAACCACTAGAACTAGAAGTATGAAATTTATGTTTATATCATAGGCTACACAGGCATACCCTAACGTTAAACCTACCCAAGCATCGTATGATTAGTCTATTCAGATTTCTATAAAATTTTAATTTTTACGATCATACTAAACATAAGGCTTGAGTATGGCCCGAACTTTCATCCTATTTTCTATAGTCTAATATGTATCCCACTAAAAATCAAGCAATTTAAGTTCAATTAAGTCTACAATCATACTGCCCTTTCATTCTTAAGGGCTGAGCCTACTGACACATCAAATATAAAGTCTACCTATTCAGTTACATCCCAGTATATGTGTTGATCCAAAAACTTTTTTTTCATAAAATTTTCAAGAGTGTTGTCAAAATTCGTCGGTAAATTAATATCATCTCCTATTTAATGAAGAAAAACAATTTCAAGGACAAATTTTTTTAACATTTTTTTTTTATTTTATTTATTTTTTTTATGTTTTTTTTATTTATTTTTTTTGTTTTTGTTTTTTTTTTTAAATAAAAACGTCAGTTTCCCATCCCCACACTTAAAATCTATATTGTCCCCAATGTAGGAATAGAAAATGACAAAAAATAAAGTAGAATTAAAATCTAAAACAAGTAAAGTGGAAAAGACTCCCCTGGTAATGATGCAATTCTCTTCACGAGTCTTGTTCCTAGGCGACCGTATAACATTTTATTCGCGACCACAACTTGGGTGTCCTCTACAATATGATCGGCTCAGAAAAATCCTCATCAGAATGGAGATTGAGTACGAATGAGAAAATCCAATCCTGCAAAATAAAACTCAAAACAACCTAAAGCAGATATCAAACAGACTCTACGGACTAAAACAGACTCAAAGAAAAATAAAATAAAAATGAAATAAAATAAAGAAGAATAAAAATAAAAGAAAATGATGCAACTAAGTTTTAAACAAACTCTACAAATCGGGCGAAGTCCCGAGTGTGCTCTCATCCTCTAATCTCTAGGCGGATCAAGGTAGATCGCCTCCTCCTCGCGATCACCAAGTGGACCTCCAACATAATGTTTTAGTCTATGCCCATTCACTTTCCAAGAATGTCCATTTTTAGCCTCTATCTCAACCGCTCCATATGGAAATGCCTCCTTCACAACGAACGGACCAGCCCATCGGGATTTTAATTTACCCGGAAACAACTTCAACCGGGAATTATATAGAAGAAACTTATCCCCACACTTAAACTCTTTGGGCCACTTAATATGCTTATCATGAAGTTCCTTTGTCCGCTCCTTATACCCCTAACTTCTTTCATACGTCTCATTCCGTAGCTCCTCAACCTCATGAATTTGAAGATAACGACTCTTTCCCACCGCAGATAAATCAAGATTTATGGCTCTTAAAGCCCAAAACCCACGATGCTCTAACTCAACAGGAAGATGGCACGCCTTTCCATAAACTAGCCGAGAGGGAGTGGTCCCGATCGGCGTTTTGAATGCAGTACGGAAGGCCCATCATCTAACTTTTCAGCCCACTCAGGGCGACTGTTCCCCACTGTTTTCTCTAAGATCCTCTTAATGCCACAATTGGTGTTTTCCACTTGACCGCTAGTCTGAAGATGGTAGGCTGTAGAAAGTCGATGGGTGACCCCATAACGTTTCAAGACCTTATCCATTTGAGCATTAAAAAAGTGGGTACCCCGACCACTGATCAGGGCATTAGGAGTACCGAATCGAGCAAAGAGTTTGTAAAGGAATCCCACTACAACCCGCGCATCATTGCTAGGTACGGCCAGAGCCTCCAACCATTTGGACACATATTCGACTACAACGAGGATGTATCTGTTCCCTCTAGCCATAGGGAATGGACCCATAAAATCAATGCCCCATAAATCGAAGATCTCAACCACCTGGATGGGGTATTGGGGCATCTCATTTCGGGATGAGATGTTATCGGCTCTCTGACACGCGTCACACGAACAAATAAACTCATGCGCATCTCGAAAAATAGTCGGCCAATTGAATCCCGCATCAAACACGCATTTGGCAGTATAAATCGCACCAAAATGGCCACCGGTCGGGCCTTCATGACAATGTCGAAGTATACTGCGAGCCTCATCACCAAAAACACATCGACAAATCACCTGATATGCACCAATACAGAATAAGTACGGATCCTCCCAAATGTAGAACTTGATATCTACAAAGAACTTCTTCTTTTGCTGATATGTCAGTTCGGGCACTAACTCACCAGAGGATAGATAATTAGCAAGATCAGCAAACCACGGAAATCCCTCTTCGCTCGCTTTTAAATACAGTAGAGTCTCACCCGGGAAATCATCACCAATCCCCTGTTCCCGGGTCTTATCCTTGTTGGGATTTTCTAGCCGCGATAAGTGGTCAGCGACGACATTTTCAGCCCCTCTTTTATCTTTAATTTCTATATCGAACTCCTGAAGCAAAAGGATTCAACGAAGGAGTCGGGGCTTCGCATTTTTCTTAGCGAACATGTAAAGCAGAGCCGCATGATCAGAGAATATGATAGTCTTAGAAAGCATGAGATAGGAACGAAATTTATCGCACGCGAAAACAACCGCAAGAAGTTCCTTCTCTGTCGTGGTGTAATTCTCCGGAGCATCGTTAAGGGTCTTGCTAGCGTAATAGATGGGATGGAAATGCTTCTCCCGACACTGCCCTAACACAGCTCCAACAAAAAAGTCGCTCGCATCGCACATGATCTCAAACGGAAGAGTCCAATCAGGAGCAACAAGAATAGGAGCACTCACTAACCTCTCCTTAATCAACTTAAAGGCCCTCAAACACTCCTCACTAAAATTAAACGGCCTATACTTCTCTAGAAGCTGGGTCATCAGACAGGAAATCTTTGAGAAATCTTTAATAAATCGACGGTTGAATCCCGCAAGACCTAAGAAACTACGAATAGACTTCACAGAAGTGGGCGGCAGAAGTTTGGATATGGTGTCTACCTTAGCTCTATCGACCTCAATCCCCGCACTAGAAATCTTATGACCTAAAACAATACCCTCACAAACCATAAAATGATATTTCTCCCAATTAAGCATAAGGTTCGTCTCTTCACATTTAGCGAACACTTGATCTAAGTTACGCAGACAGTCATCGAAGGAATTCCCAAAGACAGAAAAATCATCCATAAATACTTCCATGGAATCCTCGATCAACTCATGGAAAATGGCCACCCTGCATCGCTGAAATGTAGCAGGAGCGTTACACAATTCAAATGGCACGCTTTTGTACGCGAATGTACCAAAGGGACATGTAAATGTGGTCTTCTCCTAATCACCTGGGGCGATGGGGATCTGGAAATAACCGGAAAAGCCATCAAGGAAACAATAGAACTGCTTCCCTAACAAACACTCAAGCATCTGATCGATGAATGGAAGCGGGAAATGGTCCTTTCATGTGGCCTCGTTAAGTCTACGGTAGTCGATGCAAACTCGCCACCCTGTCACAGTCTGTGTCGGTATGAGCTCATTCTTTTCATTCGTGAAAACTGTCAAACTGCCCTTTTTAGGGACCACCTGGACTGGGCTAACCCATGCGGAGTCGGAGATCGGAAACATCAAACCAGCGTCGAGTAACTTAATAACCTCCTTTTTAACAACCTCCTGCATGTTCGAGTTAAGCCTCCTTTGCGGCTGCACCACAGGTTTAAACTCATCATCCATAAAGATTTTATGCGTGCAGAACGATAGGTTTATACCTTTGATATCCATAAGCTTCCATGCAATGGCCTGCTTATGAGATTTCAGAACAACCATCAACTTCTCCTCCTCCGTCTCCAAACTCGAAGAGCTGATGACGGGAAGTTGAGACTCCTCCCGTAAAAACGCATACACGAGATGAGATGGTAAATCTTTTAGCTCTAAAGATGGGGGGTTCTCAACAGATGGATTTTCAATTGGAAACTCTCGCTCTTCAATCGCTAGGACATCGGAAAAAATCTGGGAACTCATGATCGTCTCGTGTCCTTCTGACTCAAGCAACTGATGCACCTCCGACTGCTCCTGATCAATATCGAATACTGTCATCTCGACTAACTGATTCTCCACATCGTGATCTTAGTGTCGGATGCGTCTCTCTCGCAGAACTTCGTAAGATATTCGCCTACATGCGTCATGAACGTGTCGATGAAGTAAAGAGTGTCATCCTGCTGCTGAGTATGTCTCATGGATTTCTGCACGTCGAATGTGACCGTCTCATCATGAACTCGAAGAGTCAATTTGCCATCGGCAACATCAATGAGAGCACGTGCGGTGGCTAAGAATGGACGGCTGAGGATGAGCGGGAAGTTCGAGTCCTCATCCATATCGAGAATGACAAAATCGACCGGGAAGATGAATTTGTCCACCTACACCAACATGTTCTCCACAATGCCCTTTGGGAACTTCACAGATCGGTCTGCGAGCTGGATACTCATTCGGGTGGGTAGCAGCTCTCCCACGTTAAGTTTGGCAAACACAAAGTAAGGCATGAGGTTAATGCTTGCACCGAGGTCGGCCAAAGCATTGCTAACATGAAGATTACCAATCAAGCAAGGAATGGTAAAGCTGCCCAGATCTGTCATCTTCCTAGGAAGCTTGTTTTGTAAGGCTGCAGAACACTCCTCACTAAGAGTAACAGTCAAAGCTCCTCAAGTTTCTTTTTATTAGTGAGCAAATCTTTAAGAAACTTCGCGTGTTTTGGTATATTCGCAAGAGCTTCGATAAACGGAATGTTCAAATGGAGCTTCTTAAGCATGTCGAGAAATCTAGAGTACTGCTCCGAATCATTCTTCTTCATCAGACGATCGTGGTACGGTGGTTTAGGCTTATAGACGCGCATCGGTTCCTTCTCAACCTGCTTCTCCTTCTCAACTGACACACCTCCTGACTGGGAGGTACTTGATAGGTCTTGCCTCCGGTTCACTTTAGCAGGCGGCGTCTCTAAATCCAACTCCTCATCGACTTCCTCCTCCTTTCTTGGTGCACTGCTAACAACCTCTCTCCCACTTCGGGTGGTCACTGCTTTGGCATGAGCATTTGGAAATGGTTTAGAATAGGTAGGACCGGGATTAGGGACAGTGTTACTAGGAAGACTCCCTGAGGGTCGTTGATCAATTTTTGCAGACAACTCACCAAAATTGGCCTCAAGATTCTGAAATACGACCTGCTGCCCCTTCATAAACGTCTCATGCTGCAAAAGAGTGGATTTTGCGTTGGCTAGATTCTCTAAGAGCTGATTTAACAATTGAGATTGGTTAGCCAATAGCTCCTCGATCTTGGAAGTATTATGTGGCATAGGAGCAGGTTCGGCGGCGGGTTCTTGGAACAGATTTTGGCGTTGCTGATTGCCGAAGTTATTTGCTCGCTAGTTAGAGTTATTATTTCGCCACCCTGAATTAAAGGAACGGTTTTGATTAGTAAGAAAATCTACCTCCTCCTGAGAATCAACGGGACAATCGGCTGTCTCGTGATTTTTGTGAAAAATCTCACACTTTCGTTGCAGCTTTAAATCTCTAACCTCCTTCCTCAACGCCTCCAACTCGGCCGACATTCTCGCATTCTGATCAATCTGATGCACTCCACGGGATGCTGCGACGGCAGCGGCCTTTGCAGCCGAAATGGACCTTCTACTCGGTGTATGTTGGTCCACTAACGCTATGCTCTCGAACATTTCTTCAACCTCCTCTATGGTGAGCTTATCGAGCATGTTTCCACCAGTGGCGGTATTGATCGCTGTTGAGTTTCAGGGGTAAGACCATTATATAATTTTTCAACCACAGCCAATCGGATAGGCCATGTTGAGGACAACGGTTTAGAAGAGTTTGGAAACGCTCCCACACAGAAAAATAGGACTCATCAGGGTCCATGTGAAACGAATGGATTTGCTTGCAGAGACGTCCGGCCTTCGATGGAGGGAAATATTTTCTTAGGAACTTGGATTGAAGGTCGGCCCATGTGGCGATAGAGGCGTTTGGCAAAGATTCGAACTATGACCTAGCACGACCGGAAAGTGAGAATGGAAGCAACTTAAGATGAATGACGCCGAACGATATATTATTAATATTAAATGTTTCGCAGATCCAAACGAATCGGGACAGGTGTCCCGGAGCATCTTCGTCATCTAAGCCGTGGAACTGAGGCAGAATTGATGATCGAATTCATGATGTGAGAGGGAACTTGCCAGTTTTGGTTATTAGTCGCAGCTGGTCGGATGATTACAGATCGGGCTCCCACGATGCCATCGTTGGCTTAAGCATGAAAGGTCTGTCTCGGTGGTGGTGGAACGGCGTCCTCCATCTCTATTCTAGGGGCAGGGACGCGTACCTGGAAGTCGGGTATAGAACTCACGCTTACTCTAAGCTCCTTAAGCCTCTCGCTAAGATCTCTCTCGGGTTCTTCTGATGCAGAATACGGAGGTGGTCCTTGTGAACGGGTATGATGCATAAAAAAATTGATTATTTATTTTATTATTTTTTTTTATTTTTTTATTATTTTATTTATTATTTTTTTAAGGAAACTAAACCTAAAGGTACAAATAGCAAGTAAAGGCACCTAAAGGCAAAATAACAACTAAAAAGAAAATAAATAGATAAACAGATTAGATAATCAACTCGGTTAAAACAAAGAATTCGCTAGTGTCCCCGGCAAAGGTGTCAAAAACTTGATGTGTGAAAAGTGTGTATTATATTAATAACCAAGTTTTACCGAATTCACCTAAAAACCACACAATCGGCAAGTGTACCGGTCGTTATGTAGCTAGCAAGTAAGAACGGATATCGAACCTAGGACACTATGGGTAAACTCTAATTATTAAACCTAATGATTACTAACCTTATCTTTCTTTTGATTTATATATATATATATTTTTTTATATTCATAAATTAATATTACTTAACTAATTAAAATTAACTAAAAAAACAAAACTTTATAAAAATCGGGTTTTAACCAAATGTGAGAAACGACTACATAGGTAATGGAATCTTACTAGTTAAATTAATAGTTAACGAACTTGACTTGGTTGAAAAACTAAATAAAAATTATATCACTAAAGACCACTAAAGTATGCTAGATCGCCTCCCGGCCACACCAATGAAACTCTAGAACTCTAATGACATGTGAATCTCAATTGTTAAAGGCTTGGATCACCTCCTGGTCTCACCTTACCTAATAACACTATGGTACCCCAAAATCCAAATCACCTCCCGGTCTCTTTATATACAATATATATTAATATAAAGGGGGTATTTTTAATTAATTTGAACACGACTTATATCACAATAATCTAAGGGGACCTAGGCTAACTTACTCCCATGCAATTAGTACCCAAACCCACAAAAGACAAAGATGACACAACTCTAAATTGCCTCCCAGCCTCTCTAGAGATAGAATAATAAAATCTAACATGCTCTAAATAATTATTCTTACGATTTTTTTTACCATAAACCGCAAGTAAGTTGAAAACACAAAGTAGACAACCTAATCATGCATCTAACAATCACCAATGACTATTAAACACAAGTGGAATAATTATTAAAGCAAAAATCGGATTCAATTACGCATATATATCATGAACAAACCAATTAAAAACTTTACCAAAACATCAAATCAATCAATGTCAAATAATAATTCGTCAAACCATTAATCTAACATAGTACTCAACAAAAACCTAGGTAGTTTAAAATACTTAGCCACTCATAAAAAAATACGAAACAAATTTAAAATATAAAATATGGTTCATAGAAAACAAACTAATTATATATGACGTGCCTGGTTGCTTCCCTTTCTTTTTTCTTTCTCGAACTATGGTAGTCAAAAAAAATAAAATAAGCTTCTGTCAGTCCCTTTTTTATTTGCTTTGAACCGCAGCCGTTCTCCAACAATTGTGCGTGTAGGGTTTTTTTCTCTCCGTATATATATTACCCTCAAAGAAATAATGCACCGACTTCACCTTGATTTTTTTCGTGGGCCTCACTTCACCCTTTTGTTTTTATCTAACAATTTTCTCATGGAGTCCATTTGATAGCATGCTGGCAATCGGTTGGATTAAGCCTTAAAAGATACGTTAAAAGTTTTCTTAACATGGGTCCACTGATTTGTGTTTTAATCCATATTTAGCTCATGTCAGTTTCTTTTTTTTTCTTCCTTGGTTCTGACTTTACGTGAGCTTCATAAAGGCACAACTAAGCATTTTTTTCTTCTTGTTCTTTTGATATAACTGTACAAAACAATCAAATGCATTAGTATTAGTAGTTTCGAATTCATATATCCAAGTTTAAAACGTATTCTAAATTTTATATTATACTTCTATAAAGTTTTAAGTTAAAATAGAAAATAAAAACAACAATAATACTAACACATACAATTTATTCGAATATAACTCATTGACCTCAAGTTTAGTAAAAGAAAATACTCAATGTTAGCTCATTTTCTCTTGAAACCTTAAAAAATCACATATGAACCATCTAAGAATAATATTAAATGAAAACATGGCTCAAAAGTATCTAAAAGTGTAAGAAATATTTCATAATAATATGCATATTTTAAGCCATATCAGTATCCTAGATATATTGTATAATTAACGGATTGTTCGCTATTCTTTCTTATTTACCAGGTCATGAGACATCCCCACGATTCCATAAAGGCCCAGACTTTAGCTGGATCATTTCATTTACCACGTGCTCAAGGAAGTCATGGAGAATCAAACGGCTAGTTGGAAGCAGTCCATTATCTCCTGAATTTTAGGAAGATTAGTTAGCTATTATTTGTATAAATAGAGCTCTCTTGGATCATAATACACACACTTCTAGCACTTGAGACTTAGCAGTACTCATTCATTGTAATCACGATCCAATTTGAGCTCCACCACTTGTAACCACTTTTTGTTATTAATAAACCGGTGGTGATAGTTTTCACCACCCGGGGTTTTTTTCTTGTTATCCTCAGGATAACGGGTTTTTTCTCGCAACAAATCTCTGTGTTCAATCATTTTTACGTTCATTCCAAGAAAGCACCAAGTCCCATTTACTAATTTGGTTACAAAATCACCTTTGTTAATTTTTGACCAAAACTATTTGGCGCCCACCGTAGGGCAATCGGTGCTTCAATCCTTTAAAAATCGTTTACTTTGTTCTCAATCACTTACCTTCCCTTCATTATGGCGTCACAAATAAAAACTAGTTCTGTTTTTGCTCCAATGGTCACCACTGCTTCAAGTGCCAACCCTAGACCTCCACCAGTTCCGAATAAGAACACTCAGCCCAGAGGAGAACTTCCACCATACGCGGGATCCTCTACAAGGGTAGATCCGATCATCTCTATCAGTGACATTTTTCTTTGATGAAACAAGTGAAAACTCACATGGAGCAGCAAGAGAGACCAACTCAAGGCTATTAAAGGAAATTGAAGGGATCAAAAAGAACCAGGGCAGGAGGCTACTCCAATCATGCCCAGGGTTCTTGATTTTAATTCTCCAGGACTCCGTCTCAGCAGCAGTCAGGATACTGGGAAATTTAACCTCCGGTATCCTCGGAGTTACCCAGACCAACAAGCCCAGACTCCATCAACATGCAGCATCGCTCAACTATGCCAGTCGGCATATTCTCATCAGGATCTCCCATGGTGTCTTCTGAAGTGCATGTTGGGGATGATATCCCTATGCAGACGTCACCTTATCCTGAGGATACCATCAATGGAGGAACTAGTCATCAAGGCTTAGGATACCAGAGACCTAACCACGATCTCGGTAACAGTTTACTTAATGCTACTTTATACACTAACAGTAGATCTGTGAAGGATGAGGGGATATCCCCCGAGATAGCCAGGAAATTGCAGAAAATGAAGGATATTATTTCCAATATCCCAGGGATAATCCGTCCCACAGCTGAAGTTCTGGTAGGTAGTCACAGATTATCCAGGTTCACTTGGCCTATATGCGATGTGGAGATCCCCAAGAAGTTCCAGACGCCCAGCATGAAGCTGTACGATGGCACTACGAATCCTGAGGAACACGTAGCTTAGTATAGAGAAAGGATGGAGATCAACCCCATCCCTATTGACATCAAAAGAGCTTACCTATGCAAGGGATTTGGTTCAACACTAACGGGACCGGCCCTCAAATTGTAATAAAGTATTCCTTCCAATACTATTACTTCTTTGGCTCATTTGATTAACCTATTCAATAATCATTTTCTTGTAGTAGATCTCTTGAGAAAATGATAGGTGATTTATATAGAATTGTTCAGCATAACAATGAATCCCTAAGGGATTACATAACTAGATTTAGCAGGGAAGCTTTGGATATCCCCAACCTCGACATGGCGGCTGCTGTTGAAGCCTTCAAGATGGGGTTGAAGAAGGATTCTCCTTTCTATGACGACCTTGTCATGACTCCATGCAGGAATCTTGATGAGGTCAGAAACAGGGCGTTAAGATACATCCGGCTAGAAGATGATAAGAAGGTTCATGGAAGTTTGGTTATCCTGAAGCATGAGTCTACCAACAGGAAGTCAGACTCTTCACAGAAGTTCTCTAGGCCCAAGCCTTATTCCAAACAAGATACCTCCAGGATAAACGTCGTGGAAGAGGACGAAGACGATCAGGAGTATCCTAAAATCTCCGAATATTGTTTTAATATTGATATTGGTGGTGTAATATGTGCCATGCAGGATTTAGGTGACAAGGCTAGATGGCCCAAGAAAAATGGAAAGCCCGGATCCAGCAAAGACAAGTCCAAATGGTGTGCATTCCATGAAGACTTTGGCCATCGCACTTACGATTGTATAGCACTTCGGAAGGAGAAAGGATACCTTCTCAGCAAAGGATACCTGAAGGAACTATTTGGAAGAAACAAAAACAAGAGTCAGGATCCTTTTAAGATACCTGAAAGGGCACCATCTCCACCACCTGGAGCTAAGGTTGTATCCTCTATCTTGAGAGGATCTGACATCTGTGGAACCTTGTATTCAGCCGCTAAGAAGCATTTCAAAGAAACGAAGATGGACAACGGAGAAAGACCTCTCCGTACTTCTACATTAACAACTCAAAGAATCATATCCTTAGATGAGGAGGATAGATGTGATCTTGTGGATCCCAACCATGACGGTTTGGTTATTACTTTATGTATAGCTAACTGTTTTGTGCGCAGGATACTTGTTGATGGAGGAAGCTCTATGAACATTATCTAGATGGATGCGTTGAAGAAGATGGATATCCCGGAAACAGAGATTATCCCAAAATTCTCAGTCCTAGTAGGATTCAGTGGTAAGACTAAAGACACATTAGGAGAAATTAGACTTCCAGTGTACATTGAGGGAATAAATTCCCTACAAAACTTTTGTGTTATTGATTCATTGTCTTGTTGTAATGTGATATTAGGCAGGCCATGGATCCACGGCATGAAGGCAGTGCCCTCAACCTATCATCAGTGGGTGAAACTTCCAAGTCCAAGGGGAGTTATCAAGATTGAAAGCGATCAGCAAGACGCAAGAGGTTATGCATCATTAATGAAGTGGACTACAAATCCCACTCAGGCGTAGCAATTACAGAAGCAACTAGGGAAGGTCCTGCAGGCTAGAGACCAAGAAGTGAAGGAAGTATCCCTGGATCCTCAGGATACCGAGATCAAGGTATTGTTAGGATCGGGTATTCCTTAGGATATCGAACAAGGATTGGTATCCTTCTTAAAGAAAAGAGCTTCTACCTTCACCTGAAAACATGAAGATATATGACAGGTATATCTAAATCCATAATTACTCATAAACTTGGTATAGATAAATTTTTCAAGCCGGTATATCAAAAGCAAAGGAAGTTTACTCCAGAGAGAATGATGTGTTGTAAAACACACATATTTTCCCGCGCCTTTTATCTACGTATTATATTATATT
Organism: Bidens hawaiensis; assembly: GCF_021521415.1. NCBI lineage: Eukaryota > Viridiplantae > Streptophyta > Magnoliopsida > Asterales > Asteraceae > Bidens > Bidens hawaiensis. The sequence goes on from NW_027494464.1 coordinate 111,034, forward strand.
ATATGTATTTTAATTTGTTTTATATAGGTTTTACATAGTTTTAATCATATTGTAGGCTATGGGTTACAAGGAAGAAAAACCGAGCTTCTTAAGCAGTTTAAAGGCCTTTTACGCATACGTTCTCAAGTAAAACTCAAAGCCCGGCCCATTTACATCATGGAAAAGCCCAAGCCTCTTGTTAATAATATAATAAAAAAAAGAAAAAAAACCCTAGGGGGCTGGCAGCTGGTCCGATCGCAGACAGGGGCAAGAAGGAAGCAAGGGAAAAAAAAATTTCGGCTTAGGGTTTGAAGGTTTTGTCGGCTAGGGAAGGAAGAAGAAGGCAAGGACAAGTCTCAGGATCATTCACAATCAATTTTATAGCTAAGGAGCAGCCCGGAATCACTCCATACCCTTCCATCTTTTACATTGTTCATCATATTATTTTATTTGTTCAATTGACTACAGTTTTGCAATTGTGTTAGAGATTGACTTGTTTATGATTGCTACTGATTGTTAGATGATTGTTAAGATGTTTGAGATGAGTTTAATGATGTTTTTAATGAGTATTCATGGCTGTCCAATTATGATTCTCGGCTTAACTTGTTAGTTCTACCTAGGACTGATGATAATTGTTAATGTTTGATGAACTTGTTGGATTGTTTGATTAATAGATGTACATTGTTATTGTAAAGTTTGATTTAGACATGAAATAGGTTGTGTTTAAGGGCTGGAAATTTTGGTGTTTCATTGCATAAACCCCGTGTGTCGGTTGATTAGTTTTGTATTGATTGATCGGTGCATTGTTTGATTCTAGACTTTGTGTTTAGGGTTTGTTTGCGGTTGGTACCACCGTAGGGTTTTGTTGCAGGATTATTGGATTAAGTACAGCGGTTAGACACCTTCTTTGAGACCGAGAGGTGATAAGAAGTTAGGGTTGTCTCATTGCCTTTGCATGCTAGAATAAGGATTGCGCGAGAGCGAGTTCGTTTCTTGTCAGGTTTAGGTGTTTTGAGCGACTAGTTGATCTATTTTGGTTTAAGTTGAACTGTTCCTCTATCCTTGGTTGTGTAGTATTCATTGCCATTAGGTTCGAGTGTTGGCAAGACCGAGAAGTGAGTCAACATTAGAACATGTTAACAATTGTTTCCCGGTTTGGTCGTTTTAGGCGATTTTGAGTAGTTTAGGCTTTTGAGTGAGACCGAGAGGTGATCCAGTGAGCCCGAGCAATCCTTAGTCGTGTCATCTTTAGGGTCCGGTGTCTTGAAGTCATCCAATCCATTAGCTTGTTAGGCCTACAGTTTGATTCAGACCTAGGTAGACATTTTTCTTCATCCTAAATTAACACAGTTAGTTCCCCGCTAAGTTTTCTATGTTTGGTAAGTTTTGTCAGTCAGTTAAGTTAGTTCAGTTAAGTAATTAAAAATCAAAAATCAATTAAATATTATTCTTAGGTAGGTCTTGTCTAGGGTTAGTGATCATTAGCGTTCTTACGTGTCCACGTGTTCGATACTCGGACGTCCTAAGTCTATACTACTTGCGATCGGTACACTTGCCGGTTGTGTGTGGTTTTAGGATTTTCATTTTATATTTAAAGCTTAGTTGTGAGGGTCATTGTTATAGGGTTATCCGACGCACATCAAGTTTTTGGCGTCGTTGCCGGGGACACGGTTTTAGGCGTTTTGAGAGCAACCCGAGTTAGGACTTACCTTGGGTGCTACTTGTAATTATTTTTTGTTTTGCTTATTTGTTAGAATAGTTTAGTTAAATTTATTTCTAATTATAGTTTTATGCGACAGACTCGATCTCAAGGACCACCCGACACGGAAGCATTTCCCGAGCCAGAGAGAGTTTCTTGGGAGACGTCGCGCCGTTTCACCATCTTCCACTTCTTCATCCGTTGACTCTGACGATAGGGATAGGATCATGGGCGAAAATCCACCACCGAGGAGGACAGTTGCAGACTGGGCCCGACCGGCCAATGCTGGCGCGAGATCCAGCATCGCACCACCCGCCATTGGAGTTAACGCGAACTGGCAGATTCCTTCGAATATTCTGAACACCATTTCTCATTCTGCTCAGTTCCACGGGTTACATCATGAAAACCTGCATCATCATCTCACTCGCATCGCGCGTATCTGCGACACCTTCCATCTTGCCGGCGTATCCGAAGACGCCATGAAACTCCGCGTTTTTCCGTTCTCGCTCATCGATAAAGCAAGTCTGTGGCTCGAGTCCCTCCCACAGGTCTCCATAGCTACTTGGGCTGCCATGAAAACCCTGTTTCTTGAGAAATACGATCCTCGGCTAAGGCCGCTCGTTTGCGTAAACAGATTCATTCTTTCCAGATGGAGGACACCAAGAGTTTCTACGAGGCATGGAAGCGATTCAAAAATGTTTTAGCGTTATGCCCGAACCACGGCTTGCAAGATTGGGCGGTTGTCGAAAAGGTTTTATAATGGATTGACGTACGTGACACAGAACATGCTTGACACGGCAGCGGGAGGAAATTTGCTGACGACGAAGGACCCGGATGAGTGCATCGCGTTGTTTAACGGGTTAGCTATGAGTGGATACCAGCGACCACCCGCCAAGGGTGGTAAGACCGTCGACTCCATATCACGCGACATGCATTCGGTGGACACGACCACCGCATTCACATCACAGGTAGAGGCGCTAGCGCAGATTGTGAAGGACTTGCAGACGAAGAGCAAGTTGTGCGAGATATACAGAGGAGGGCATGACTTTATAGGAAATCCAAACTGAAACCCAAATTCTTTCAATTCTTATAATTCGGGATGGAGAGGCAACCAGAATTCCAACTGGAGGGGTGGTAATCAGTCCGGTTTTCAGCAGCGTCAGAGCCTTTTCCAGGATGTCGGTGAGGGAGCGAGCAGTGGGGAGAAGAAGCCCACTTTGGAGGAGATGATGGCGCAGCAGACGCAGATGTTGTCACAGCTTATGACACGAGAAGATTCCTGACATAAGGAGACCCGGGAAAAGTTTCGGGAGCACGAGCAGTTCATGAGGAATCAAGGAGCGTCGATTTAGAGTCTCGAGCGGCAGATGGGGGAGATAGCCAGTTGATTGAGAGGCCGTAGGGTACGCTACCGAGTAACACCGAGCAAAACCCGAAGGGATTCGCTAAAGCTGTGACAATGAGGAGCGGTGCAGGGGCACGAGATGAGTCTGGGATTTAGCAGGGTCTAGAGGAGGAGGAGTCAAGAAGCCTGCAGTAGTTGTAGAGGAGCAGGTGGATGAGGAGATTCAGATGGAGTCTCCACCGGCCCAGGTGCATCAAAGGAGAAGCCCAGGGAGTTCAGCACAGGCCGAGAAACAGCAGCTACCGAGCGAGCCACCGAGAGTCTACAAACCCAGAGTACCATACCCCGGGAGACTCCGTAGAGACAGAGATGAGGAGCAGAATTCTAAATTTCTTAATCTTTTGAAGCAACTTCACCTTAACATTCCATTCCTTGAGGCGCTGACTCAGATGCCTAAACACGCGAAGTTCCTCAAGGATATTCTTTCGAATAAGGAGAAGCTTGCTAAGGTCGCTTCCATCCCATTGAGTGCTAGCTGTCCTGCTGTCTTACAGAGGAAGTTACCAGAAAAGATGGCCGATCCAGGGATTTCCACGATTCCCTGCACCTTGATTGATGATACGGTTATTCATGCCCTGGCTGATCTTGGTGCCAGTATTAATCTCATGCCGTATTCCGTGTATCGCAAACTGGGTTTAGGCTAATCGAGGCCTCCCAGGATGAGTATCCAGCTTGCTGATCGTTCTGTTAAATACCCTCGAGGGGTGGTCGAGAACATGCTTGTTCGTGTCGACAAGTTCATTTTCCCGGGGGACTTTGTCATTCTGGACATGAACGACGATGATAGTGAACTGCTTATTCTTGGCCCACCATTCCTTGCTACTGCACAGGCTTTGATCGGCGTCTGCGAGGGTAAGCTGATATTGAGAGTTGGGGATGAGAACGTCACCTTTGACGTTCGACAGTCACTTAAACACCCCAAGTCTGCTGATGACTCCTTGTACTTTATCGATACCATCATGGAGCATGTTGGGGAGTTTTTCAGCGAGATCTGTGGAGGATTAGCTTCCGACACTCAGATTCTTGATAGGGACATTCCAGAGATTGAGATGGTTCCCATGACCAATCAGTCAACCGAAGATGACACCGAGTTGCATACCCCTGAGTCTGAAGTTCAACTGGGATCGTACATGACGATCCGATGGACCGACCTTCTGTCGAGAGCCCCACTCCTTCCTTAGAGCTTAAGGATTTACCTGCCTATCTGGAGTACGCGTTTTTGGACGAGGAGAGGAAGTTGCTGGTTATTGTTGCATCTGCTTTGACGAAGGTCAAAAGAGAGGGATTGTTGAGGGTGCTACGAGAGCACAAGGAGGCCATTGCATGGAAGATTATCGACATTAAGGGTATCAACCCTTCGTTTTGCATGCATAAAATCCTTATGGAGGATAATTATAGGTATGTTGTTCAGCCGCAGCGGCGGCTTAATCAAAAGATGCAGGAGTTCGTGAAGAAGGAGATCATTAAACTCCTTGATGCGGAGAACATTTTCCCCATTTCTGATAGTTCGTGGGTTAGTCCAGTTCAAGTGGTTCCTAAAAAGGGTGGCATGACTGTCGTCGCCAATGAGAGGAACGAGCTCATTCCCACTAGAACTGTGATCGGTTGGAGAGTCTGCATCGATTACCACAGACTGAATGATGCCACGAGGAAAGACCACTTTCCTTTACCTTTCATTGATCAGATGCTGGAGCGTCTGGCAGGTCAGCAGTACTGTTGCTTCTTGGATGGTTTCTCCGGGTACTTTCAGATGCCTATTGCTCCCAATGACTAGGAGAAAACCACGTTTACCTGCCCATACGACACGTTTGCCTATAGACGTATGCCGTTCGGACTGTGTAACGCTCCAGCCACATTTCAGAGGTACATGGTGGCTATACTTCATGACATGATCGAGGAATCCATGGAGGTGTTCATGGATGATTTTTCTGTGTTTGGGAGCTCTTTCGATCAGTGTCTCTCCAACCTGGAGAGGATGTTGGCCCGATGCGTTGACACAAACCTAGTTCTTAACTAGGAGAAGTGTCACTTCATGGTACGCGAGGGCATCGTTTTGGGGCATCGTATTTCAAGTGCGGGGATAGAAGTCGACAGAGCGAAGGTCAAGACCATTTCTAATCTTCCCCAACCCACTTCTGTGAAATCCATCCGGAGTTCTCTGGATCACGCTGGGTTCTATCGCCGATTCATTAAAGACTTTTCTATAATCGCGAGACCCATGACCAAACTTCTGGGGAAGGATGCCCCGTTTATGTTTTCTGAGCAGTGTATCGAGGCGTTTGATCTTTTAAAAGACAAACTCGTTAACGCCCCGATCATGATTGCTCCCGACTGGTCGCTTCCTTTTGAGTTGATGTGTGATGCCAGCGACTTCGCAATCGGAGCGGTTCTTGGACAGCGGAAGGATAAACACTTCCATCCGATTTACTATGCGAGCCGGACCTTCAATGGTGCACAGGAGAGTTACACCACCACCGAGAAAGGACTTTTAGCTGTGGTGTTTGCATTTGATAAGTTCAAGTCCTATCTTGTTCTGGCCAAGACGATTGTGTACACGGATCATTCTGCCATTCGTTATCTCTTTAGCAAACAAGATGCTAAGCCACGTCTTATCCGATGGATCCTGTTGCTTCAAGAGTTTGATATTGAAATCAGTGATAAAAAGGGGGCCGAGAATGTGGCTGCCGATCATCTTTCACGTCTTGAGGGAGCTGAGTTAGGAGAGCCGGGGGTTAGGATTAAAGACCACTTTCCGACAGAGAGTCTCATGTTTGTTTCAGCTCAGGATGAGGGTTTTCCATGGTTCGCTGACTTCTCGAACTATCTTGCGGACGGGTACTACCCGAAGATTTCTTACCAGCAAAAGAAGAAATTCTTTGCTGATGTTAAGTTTTACCTGTGAGACGACTCGTATCTCTTTCGTATAGGTGCTGACCAGTTGATCAGGAGGTGTGTTGACGTTAAGGAGGGATAGCAGATTCTGAGCCATTGCCATGTTGGACCGACAGGAGGTCACCACGGTGCGAGTTTGACGGCGAAGAAGGTTTTTGATTGTGGTTTTTATTGGCCTTCGATTTTTAAGGATGCGCACGCGTTTGTGAGGACTTGTGATCGTTGCCAGCGTGTTGGCAACATTTCTTCGCGAAATGAAATGCCCCATAATGCTATTCGGGTTTGTGAGGTTTTTGATGTGCGGGGCATTGATTTCATGGGACCATTTCCATCTTGGCGTGGAAACAAGTGCATACTCGTGGCGGTTGATTATGTCTCGAAGTGGGTTGAGTCCAAGGCCTTACCCACTAATGATAACCGAGTTGTACTCTGTTTTCTCAAGAGCCTTTTTGCTCGTTTTGGTGTCCCGAAGGCATTGATTGGTAATAAAGGTACTCACTTCTGCAATGCGCAGATGGAGAAGGCGTTGCGACGCTATGGGGTCACCCATCGGCTTGCAACCGCCTACCACCCATAGACTAGTGGGCAGGTAGAAGTGAGTAATCGGGGGATCAAACGTATTCTTGAGAAAACGGTTGGTTCAAATCATCGGGATTGGTCCGACAAGTTAGATGATGCGTTGTGGGCCTTCCGTACAGCCTACAAAACTCCGACCAGTTCCACACCGTTTCGGATGATTTATGGGAAGGCCTGCCATCTGCCTGTTAAGTTAGAGCACCGTGCATCGTGGGCCCTCCAGAGGGTCAATCTTGATATGTCCGCCGCAGAGGCCACTCGGTTTCACCAGTTGCACGAGTTAGATGAGCTAAGAGATCACGCCTACAACCAATCGTTCAGGTATAAGGAGCGGACGAAGGAACTGCATGATAGAAGGTTGAAGGGTAACAAGCAGTTCAAATTTATGGATTTGGTCTTATTGTATAATTCCCGGTTGCGGTTATTCCCGGGAAAGTTGAGATCCCGATGGTCGGGACCGTTCACGGTCACTAAGGTTTTCCCGTATGGCACGATTAAGATAGAAGATAAAGGCGGGAAGTTTAAGGTGAACGGTCCTAGACTGAAGCACTACATCGGCGAGCCGGTGAATGATCAGACGGTCGAGGTATTCTACCTTGACTCGCTCTCCGAGACGTAGACGTGATGGATGCACCACTCGGGAGACTGCCCGAGTTGTAGAGTTTGTATTTTTGTTATATGTTTGTGCTATCTGTTTCATTTGTTTTTGTCTATTTCAGGATGTTCCAAGATGAAACCGCTCGTACTCAATCTCCATTCGAGTCGGTCGATTTAAGGGGTGTTCCATTATTGATAATAAATAAAAAAATTATAAAAACCAAAAACACAAAAATATATTTATTTCTTTATGTTTTTGTTTTCCGTATTGTACGCCGCTACATGCGAGCGAGTTTGAGTTTTGCAGGTTATATTATGCGCATGGTAACTACGATGGCGTCTTGGAACAGGTTCTCCCGAGGTTTCGGCCGCGAATGAAATGCTATATGGTCATTTGGGTACTACACAGCTATTAAGGATTCTGCACACAAACCAGGGGAGTAACCCGTTCTTTGTTTTAGTCTTGTATACTTTATTTTTATTTTTTCTGTTTTATTTTTATTTTATTTTATTTCTTTTCCTTGTACTCATCGAGGACGATTTCGTTCTAAGTGTGGGGATGGGGTTTATTTTACTTAGTTGTAGGTAAATTTTTGAAAAAAAAAATTGAAAAATTTTGAAAAAAAAATAGTCCCTTGAAATTTTTTTCTCTATGTTAAACAGGAGATGATATTATTACCGAGTAGTGGTTATTTTTATAACTTCTTGGTGTTTTCAAAATATATATATATATATATATATATATATATAATAAATAAGAACAGTGCTCATTAGACCCGCACGCAATGTACGGCAACCGAACACTTTAGACTCAGTAATCGATGTGTCGGTAGGCTCAGCCTTTGAGAATGAAAGGGCGGTTTGGTTGTTGACCTAATTGAACCTCTTAAATGGCCTGACTTTAGTGGGAAACATCTTAGGGGTTTTGTTTGTTTAACTAAGCTCGTGACAGGACTAGAATGAAAAGCCGGGTCATACTCAAGCCTCGAGTCACATGATCGTCTGTATATTAGTTGTTTTATCTTTTGTATTTGTTTCTATTCATGCAAAGCCATGTACTATGAGTATCAAAAAAAATAAAATAAAATAAAATAAATAAAAATAAAAATAAAATAGATGCATTTGTAATTGCGTGCACTTGAAAAAGAGCTAGAGTTTATAGTTTGTATATGAGTCGAAATGTTTTAATCATGTGGCAATAGGTTTAAGTCAAGTTGGGGTGACTCGGCCCGGTAAAACCATAAGGGAATTGGTGAAGTGGCAGCAGGGCCTCTAGGTGTGGGTTCCACTTAGTCATACAAATTAATAGAATTGTCACGCCTTATTTGCCTCGATAAGTATTAGGGGCATGGGTTTAAAGTGGACAGCAATACCGGCAATCGACCTGATCTAGTTTATTAGGTGAAAGTTGGAAGAAATATTTGGGTAACGGGTCACTTGTTCTAATACTTTAAAAGAAAAAATATATGTTATTAATAATAATAAATAAATAAAACCAAGAGTTGTCGGTTAAAACTCGGATATGATCCTGTGTAGTATTCTTTTTCAGGGACGAAAAAGTCTTAAGTATGGGGATATTTGATATGTTGTAAAACACACGTATTTTTCCGCACCTTTTATCTACGCATTATATTATATTATATGTATTTTAATTTGTTTTATATAGGTTTTACATAGTTTTAATCATATTGTAGGCTATGAGTTACAAGGAAGAAAAACCGAGCTTCTTGAGCAGTTTAAAGGCCTTTTACACGTTCTCAATAAAACTCAAAGCCCGGCCCATTTACATCATGGAAAATCCCAAGGCTGTTATTAATAATATAATAAAAAAAAGAAAAAAAAAAACCCTAGGGGGTTGGCAGCTGTTCCGATCGCAGACAGGGGCAGGAAGGAAGCAAGGGAAAAACTTTTTTCGGCTTAGGGTTTGAAGGTTTTGTCGGCTAGGGAAGGAAGAAAAAGGCAAGGACAAGTCTCGGGATCATTCACCATCAATTTTACAGCCAAGGAGTAGCCCGGAATCACTCCATATCCTTCCATCTTTTACATTGTTCATCATATTATTTTACTTGTTCAATTGACTACATAGTTTTGCAATTGTGTTAGAGATTGACTTGTTTATGATTGCTATTGATTGTTGGATGATTGTTAAGATGTTTGAGATGAGTTTAATGATGTTTTTAATGAGTAATCATGGCTTTCCTATTATGATTCTCGGCTAAACTTGTTAGTTCTACCTAGGAATGATGATAATTGTTAATGTTTGATGAGCTTGTAGGATTGTTTGATTAATAGACGTATATTGTTATTGTAAAGTTTGATTTAGACATGAAATAGGTTGTGTTTAAGGGCTAGAAATTTTGGTGTTTCATTGCATAAACCCCGTGTGTCGGTTGATTAGTTTTGTATTGATTGATCGGTGCATTGTTTGATTCTAGACTTTGTGTTTAGAGTTTGTTTACGGTAGGTACCACCGTAAGGTTTTGTTGCATGATTATTGGATTAAGTACAGCGGTTAGACACCTTCTTTGAGACCGAGTGGTGATAAGAAGTTAGGGTTGTCTCATTGCCTTTGCATGCTAGAATAAGGATTGCGCGAGAGCGAGTTCGTTTCTTGTCAGGTTTAGGTGTTTTGAGCGACTAGTTGATCTATTTTGGTTTAAGTTGAATTGTTCCTCTATCTTTGGTTGTGTAGTATTCATTGCCATTAGGGTCGAGTGTTGGTGAGACCGAGAGGTGAGTCAACATTAGAACACGTTAACAATTGTTTCCCGGTTTGGTCGTTTTAGGTGATTTTGAGTAGTTTAGGCTTGTTGAGTGAGACCGAGAGGTGATCCAGTGAGCCCGAGCGATCCTTAGTCGTGTCATATTTAGGGACCGGTGTCTTGAAGTCATCCAATCCATTAGCTTGTTAGGCCTACAGTTTGATTCAGACCTAGGTAGACGTTTTTCTCCATCCTAAGTTAACACAGTTAGTTCCCCGTTAAGTTTTCTATGTTTGGTAAGTTTTTTCAGTCAGTTAAGTTAGTTCAGTTAAGTAATTAAAAATCAAAAATCAATTAAATATTATTCTTAGGTAGGTCTTGTCTAGGGTTAGTGATCATTAGCGTTCTTACGTATCCACGTGTTCGATGCTCAGACTTTCTAAGTCTATACTACTTGCGATCGGTACACTTGCCGGTTGTGTGTGGTTTTAGGATTTTCGTTTTATATTTAAAGCTTAGTTGTGAGGGTCATTGTTATAGGGTTATCCGACGCACATCAGAGAAACGTTATCATACAAGAAGAAGTGCAGAAGCTGCTCAAGACCAAATTGATAAGAGAGGTCCACTATCCTAGATGGTTGGCCAATCTAGTTGTAGTCCAAAAGAAGAATGGAAAATGGAGAGTGTGTGTGAAACTTCACGGATCTGAATAAGGCTTGTCCAAAAGACCCATTTCCACTCCCACACATTGACTTAATGGTGGATGCAACTTCTGGCCACGAAATGCTAACCTTCATGGATGCATCCTCAGGATTTCAACAAATTCAAATGGAGCCTTCAGATCAAGAAGACACAGCCTTCATAACTCCCACAAGTTTATGCTATTATATTGCAATGCCTTTTGGAATAAAAAATGCAGGTGCAACATACCAGAGGCTAGTCAACATGATGTTCAAAGACCAACTGGGGGACACGATGGAAGTCCACATAGGCGATATGGTGGTAAAGTCAATGAAGGATGAGGACTATCACAAAGACTTGGCGATAGCGTTTGAGATCCTGGATGAGTACAACATGAAGTTGAATCCAGCCAAGTGTCACTTCGGAGTTAAAGCCGGGAAATTCCTAGGATATATGGTCACCAAGAGAGGAATAGAAGCAAGCCCTGAGCAGATCAAGGCCATCCTGGATATCAAATCGCCAAGAAACGTCAAAGAATGACCGGAAGAATTGCAGCTCGCAACAGGTTCATCTCAAGATTTTCAGAGAAGTATAAAGACTTCTATGATATTCTGAGGAAGAATCAGAAATTTGAATGGGGAGAGAAGCAAGAAAGGGCTTTGGTATCCTTGAAGGAATACTTACCCTCAGCACCACTCCTAATGAAGCCAGTTGATGGTGAACCATTAACCCTGTACCTTGTTGTTTCAAAGAGTGCAATAAGTGTTGTCTTAGTCAAAGATCATGAAGGTCAACAACACCCGATATATTATATAAGTAAAAGTCTACTTGATGCTGAATCCAGGTATTCTTATCTTGAAAAGTTAATTTTAGCACGTATAATGGCTTCTACTAAATTAAGACATTACTTTGAAACTCATGCTATTCATGTAAAGACTAATTATCCTATTAAAACCGTTTTGAGAAAACCAGAAATGTCAGGCAGGATGGCAAAATGGGCTGTAAAACTTAGTGCATATGATATTTTGTATGAACCAAGGACAGCCATCAAATCCCAGGCACTTACCGACTTTGTGGCTGATTTTTGCTCTGATATCCTTGATGAAATTGAAAAAGAAGTTCAACAATTGGAAGTCAAGGAGAGATGGACTTTGAATCCTGATAGAGCCTCTAATATAAGAGGAACAGGTTTAGGTATCCTGCTAAAATCGCCACAAGGGGACATTATACCTCTATCTATAACATGTGAATATCAGGCCACTAATAATGAGGCAGAGTATGAAGCCTTAATAGCTGGTTTACAAATAGCTAAGGATATGAAGGTCAGGTATCTTCAAGTCTATGTTGATTCATTATTATTAGCTAACCATTTTAACGGCTCTTATACAGTAAATGCAGAAAACTTAGCAAAATATTTAGAAATAGTTAAGCAATTAGCCATGTATTTCGAAACATTTGATATAGTTCATGTACCAAAGGAAGAGAACGCTAAAGCTGATGCCTTAGCAAATTTGGCAGCAGCTCTCAAGATACTCATCGTGCATATCTTAGCTCCAGCAATAAAAGAGAACCATGAAGTCATGGAGACTTCAAAATCTGAAGACGATCCAGTATCCTGGACCCATCCCATAATACGGTATCGTTAGGATAACGAGATCCCATAATGAGAAAATCCCAGGGCTTTCCGAATGAAGGTAACCCAGTATATTATCCTAAATGATATTTTGTATAGAAAATCACTTGCAGATCCATACTTGAGGTGCTTGGAACACCATGAAGCACAAGAAGTCCTCAAAGACATACATGAAGGTGATTGCGGAAATCACACTAGGGGCAGAGCCTTAGTATCCAAAATACTAAGGACAGGTTACTTCTGGCCAACAATGAAGAAAAATGCAATGAATTTCTCATGGAAATGTGATGATTGTCAAAGACACAGCAACATATTACATTAACCAGTTGAACAACTACATCCAATCATATCCCCGTGGCCATTCATGAAATGGGAGATGGATATTGTGGGAAAGCTGCCCAAGCCTCCTGGTGGAAGAGTCTTTATGTTGGCCATGACGGACTACTTCTCCAGGTGGATCGAGACCGAGGCGTTTGTCCAAGTTAAAGAGAAGGATGTGATCTCATTTATCAAGCGTACTATCCACAAGATTCGGTATCCTAGCAGAGATCTTCTGTGACAACGGTTCACAGTTCAACGGTAGCAGGACAACCAACTTTTGTGAAAGTTGGGGAATCAAGATGGTGACTTCAACTCCAGTACACCCTCAAGCCAATGGTCAAGTAGAGTCAAGCAACAAGATCATCATCAACAATTTGAAGAAAAATTGGGAAAATGGGCTGAAGAACTACCATCCGTTTTTTGGGCTGATAGAACCACTTTAAAAATGCAACGGGCCAAACACCTTTTTCTTTGGTGTTTGAAGCCGAAGCTGTTATCCCTACAAAGATGGTGATCCCCACAGCAAGAACCAGCATCCAAGATACTGAGTCCAACAACCAAAGCCTTATTGAAGACCTTGACACTATTGATGAACTCAGAGAGCTTGCTAAAATTAGAGTGGTAGCCTATCAACAAAGAATATCAAATTCCTACAACAAGAACATTCGAATTCGAAGATTCCAAGTAGGGGACATGGTGTTGAGAAAGGCGTTCCAAAATACCAATAACCCAGTAGATGGAAAGCTAGCTCCAAAGTAGGAAGGTCCTTACTTGATCGATTCAGAAGCAGGCAAAGGGGCCTACAGATTGATCAATGTGGAAGGTGTTCCAATACCAAGAGCTTGGAATGCCATTCATCTTAAGGAATATTTTTGTTAGTATCCTTAATTGGTATGTTCATATCCTCCACATCTTAGGATAAAGGTATGTTCCCTGATCTACTTGTACATTGTTTCATATTTAAACTTTATTATCTCTATATCAAGTTTACTGACTTAAGAATCGGAGGGGTGTTAGCCTAGCTAACACCCACTCCTCACCAAGAGTTCAGTGTCTTGCAGGTATCCTAAGGATATGTTATCTTGAAAAAAATTAGAGGCTGATCACCTCCCACACGAATAAGATATCCTTGATATCTTCTAAGGTTTAAAGGTCTCCACCTTTCTCACGAATTGGGTAACACCTCACCTGGAGCGCACGATGTTTGACTATAGTTCGAGGCAGCAGGACCAGAACAGCTGATAATCCGGTTGTTTTTGGTTATAGATCGGATCCTCAAGATAAGTGGCAGACGTGTCACACATACGTACTAAGGTTTATAACATTTTCATGTTATCTAAGGTTTCGGCATTTTCATGTCGCACACGTTTGGGATTTACCCCGGTTCTATCAAAGGTTTAGACATTTTCATATCTTTCAAGTAGGCCTTGTCGCCAGAAAGTATGCTTTATCACCAACAAACAGGCTCTATCGCCAGTAAGTGGGCTTTATCGCCAGAATTTTCTAACTTTGTTTTGACAGATCGAAGACTGGCCAAGTCGCTAAGCCTGAAAGATATTAATTAATTCTAACTCGGATAGCAAAAATTCCAAAAGAATGATGCATCAAGACTCAATAGTTGGGGACATCATATGTAAGCTTATTAAGTTTATAAATGCTCTCTAAAGGTACTCTTTGCATTAAGTTGTATTGCACATTTTATCCTTCAAAACATGATCTTTTGGTTTAATTGTGACAACTCAAATTTGCACAAGACTTAGGGATATATTATCCTTAAAGATGTTTTATTTTAGTACATAATAGGATTTGAAAACATATTTTCTAGAAGTATAATCCTTAAAATATTTTATTCTCAAGTAGGATGAATTTAAGAGATATGTTGTAACATCCGTAAATTTCCGATAAAAAGGTTTAGCCTTGTAGTGTTGCGTACACCTTCGGGCTTGACCCGGCATTCTTCCGTGAGCTCTTGGCCACCCTCGTAAACGTTTCTCACTTAACTTTTTTTACGAATTCGACCATTTGTAAAGTGGAGGGGCTAGGATGTATTATTATTATATTATAATACAAAAAAAAAAAAAAAAAAAACCCTAACCTTATGCTAATTCCAATCAGCGCCCCCCTCCCTCCCCCTCTCTTCTCGATTTTCTTGCAAGACCAGCTCGTTCCGACCACCCAAACATCAATTCCAGGTCGGTATTATACGTCTACAACTCTTTTTCACCTTAGTTCATCCTTATGGCGCGTTTATTCGTCGAAATTCAGTTGTTTTTAGGCTTGTAGGGTAGTTGTCCAATTGAGCAATTCTGGGGCTGTTTTGATCGGGGTTTTTGCACCAAACTCTTGCTAGGTATGTCACATGCATCATACTAAAATTTCATGGTCATTGGAATTGGTTAGGTCGGCCAATTGTTAATAGTTTGAAAACTAGGATTCGGTTGTCTAGTTTGTGAGATGTTGTGTTTAACGCATTGTTTGAGGGAATTGACAACCAATTTGAATGTTGTAGACTCGGGATGATTTGTTGGCTGTGAAAAACTGATTTCTTTGGGTATTTGGGTTGAATTTGTTGTCGGTTACTTAAACAGGTCGGTACGGCGCAAATTTGCGTTTATTGGTAGTTTGTGCATCGTGCTTGCGAATTACTGACCCATTTGACTCATGTAGCGTTGTGTGGACTTGTTGGCTGTGATTTTATCATAACACACGGGGCTGAATTGGATGTTAACGGCCTAAACGACTCTTAAGCGCGCGTGTTAGGGTCACCTTGTGCTTCCGGGGGCAAATTGGGAATTCCTTATCCCCAGGGGTACCTAAGGATCGTTTTGGTGAATGTGAGACCTCGGGGGCTGTTGTGACTTAGTTTGATGAGGTCGAAGGTTTAAGTAACTCGAACCATGTTAGAATGTCTCGTAGGATAAACGAGTTCTTTCGATGTCGTTAGTAATGTTTGAATGTAAACCGACAGGTGTTTGAGTTTTGGGATTACTTAGGGACTCTTTAGCTCGTGGTGAATTCGTGCCTTGTGTCAGGTGAGTTCATGATGCCCTTTTTACTGTTTTTACTTTTGGGCTAGCATGCACACCTAAGTGTTTTCTTACTTGATGAAATGTTTTAAACGGATGTATATAGGCTTGCTAGTATATGGTTGGCCTTGGGATGTTAATATATATATATATATACATACATTATTTTTTGGCATCTATTTGACGTTGTTGTAGTCGTTTCGACTACTGAATGTTGTGTATGCCTACTTTGTGTTTGCATACAAATGGATGGTGATCTTGGCCAGGCCAAACTATACGACTCAGGTTCTTAAATCATGTGGCGGGCCCTGAAAAGCACGTGAGGGGGGAGGCTCGTGTGGCATGATCATCATCGGATGTTACGTCTTTGGGTTGTACGTGTGCTCGACCCTAAATGTTATATATATATATATATATATGTAGGGATGTACTTGAAAGGATTTATATATATATATATATATATATATATATATATATATATATATATATATATATATATATATATATATATATATCTTTGTATATGTATGTATGAGAATGTTTAGTCTTCGGTAATGATGACTTAATGGATGCACTCTTTTTACTTTAAAAACTTTTGGTATATGTGTTTGGGTTGTACGTGTGCTCGACCCTGATGTTAGTATTTGGATGGTATTTGTAGGGATATAAATACATGGATGTATATAGATGTCTAAGTACGAATACTTAGTGTTGATGGTGGCCTAACTGTTCGTATCCCGTATTATATTTTAGACTCTTGGAATGTTTTATAAACACGTTTTTATATTTAAATCCTTGGAATAAGTTATTTAAATGTCTATTATTAAAACTTGAACTGACTCAGCTCAAGCTGACTTTATGTGTATGTTAGTGTGAGTTTCAGGTTTACAGGAGGATGCTTACCGCTTGGACGTGCTCGAGACTACTTGGACGGTTGAAGGCATAACTAGTCGGAGATTAACACGCAAACTGTTTTCTTTTCATTTATTACTTTAAACATTTAAATTATGGTTTTGGGAACTTGGTTTTAGTACTTGTGATTTTCCGCTGTTTATTACTCTGAAACGATTTTTAATAATTGTTTGACTTTAAATTTTTGAGAATTTTTGGATATGATTACCAACTGTAGGATTCCCGGGATTCGGGGTCTTACATATGTATAGGATACTTTATCCTCAAGATAATTTATTTCAAAAAGCTTTAAAATGTTTCATAAACATGCTCTAATCAAAACATACTCAGATAAGTTATCTAAAATAACATACAAGTAAGGCACAATGCTAAAACCAAAAGGTTATGTCATTACTAACATTAAGTGCATATAGACAAAAAGACAATGCTCGGGCTTCGTCTTCAACAAGTGGAAGATCCCTCCACCCAGGCATCATCACATAGTTACGGTTCAGGAAGACATAGGCTTCGTCTTGAAAATCAAGAGTCCTCCACCTATGTTTCCCTATTGTCAGATTATCCTAAGCATACTTGTTCCAAACAGAAAATAAAAATTGTTCAAACAACCATTACAAACCAACACCAAACCATCACAAACACATAAACCATAAAAATCGGGCTCAGGCCTTGTCTTTATCGCCCTATCGCCCAACTGTTCGCCACCTCCAGCCTCCTTCGCAGCATCACCAATCGCTACCTCGCCAGCAGCCACCTTCACAGCCTCCTCCACTACCTTTTCCACCCCACTCGACCCGGTTCCTCTAAGCTTTCCCCAGTCAATTCCGCCATAACTTTATTCCAAGCAGTTACATCCTAAAAGGGAGTCTCAAGGCCAGCATCTTGGGCCTCCTTTGCCATACGAAGGCGAGATTGGAAAATGGAAATGGCAGTTGTCCTCTTTGCCCCCTCTGTAATCTCTTGGATATTCACCAAATAATCCGCTTCTTGATGAACAAGTTCCTTTTTGGTCAGTGCAAGGTCTTGCTTCAGGTCCTCATTCTCCTTGGTCTTTTTGTCAAGGAGATTGGTCTTAGCAGTCCCGATCTTCAGCATTTTGGTAATACGGGTATTGGCGTCAAGGAGTTCGTGGTGAAGATCGTTGAACTTGGAGGATAGCAGCCCCAGACCCTGCTCAAAATAAATTATCCTTAGCATACATTCTCTTCAAGATATGAGGATAGGATAAGGTATACCTGATTGTACTCAAGGTCACATGTCGGAGAGGAGTCAAAGGTATCCTGGGTTTTTCTCTTTGTGGAACCCTTGGTACAAATGCTTTCGGGCTTAGGTGGGTGATGGGAATGGCTTCCTTCTTCTTGGTACTACGTGTGTTGACCATACTGTCAATGTCGTCAAGAATGAAAACGGGAGCAGATTTGCCTACAAAAATCACAGGTTAGAATCTCTGATCCTTGAATTTTTCAACTAATGTGTCAATATTTCTTACCATACATAGCGGAGCCCGCCGAATGGGATGGTTCTTGAAAGACTGACTAGAAGTGAAAGGTCCTCTCTTCCTCGTCTATGAGGTAGAAAGAGTTCAGCTTGCTCTCGGTCTTTCTGCTAGGGGGGTCAATTTCAAAGAACTTCAAGGCTGCAAGAAAACAAGACGAAGCATATCGGTTACAGACATATCAGCATACAGCTTCGAGATAATGTATCCTACTTTTGGTAACCTAAATATATGGAAGATTTTCAGGATGAGGAAGGAATCTCTCCTAACAAAGAAGAATTGTTTCTTCCATTGGTCGTTATTGTAGGTATTTCTTAAAACGAGTGGGGTTCGGTCAGACTTGGTCTTGAGCAGGTATCTTGAGGAACCGTGGTTGCGGATGTCATAAACGAAAGCGAGCTCGGAAAGGGTGAGATCTAAGGCATGGTCAGTGATTAGCCTCTCCAGTACGAATAGGGTCCTCCAAACAATAGGCAGGGTTTGGGCGAAGTTAAGACCAGTTCTATTGAAGAACTCGGTGGTAAAGGCCGGAAATGGGTAAGCAAAACCAAACTTGAAGGGCAAATACGGGAAGCAAATCCAGGTTTTCGAGACAAGGTCGGATAGTCTGAAGACAGTCCCCGGAGGGAAACAGCCTCGAGACTGCAAATTCATGATATCGGTGTTATGAAAGGTACATATTTCACTTGCGGGGCTTGCGAGGAGATTTTGTAACACGAAATCCTCAATGCCTGAAGAGTGAAGCTTCAGACTCATGATTATAGAAAATGAAGATCAGAGAAGTCAAGAAAATTACCCGTGAAGATGATCGGATGATCTATGAATTATTTATCCTGGGTAGATATAGAGATATCCAAGGGTCTGACTTGGTCACGGATGATTGACACGTGCACCTGATCCAAACAAGCATCAAATTTCGAAATTCAAAAAATTAACACATGTATCCCACTTTAACAGCCGTTAATTTTGGGGACAATTGTTTGGGCTCAGATTTTCGGTATCCTTAGCAAGCAATATGTTCAGGATATGGTATCCTCCAAGGTAACATGTATCCTAGATATATTATATAATTAACGGATTGTTAGCTATTCTTTCTTGTTTACCAGGTCATGAGACGTCCCCACGATTCCCTAAAGACCCGGACTTCAGCTGGACCATTTCATTTACCACGTGCTCAAAGAAGTCTTGGAGAATCAAACGGCTAATTGGAAGCAGTCAATTATCTCCGGAATTTTAGGAAGATTAGTTAGCTATTATTTGTATAAATAGAGCTCTCTTGGATCATAATACACACACTTCTAGCACTTGAGACTTAGCAATACTCATTCATTGTAATCACGATCCTGTTTGAGCTCAACCACTTGTAACCAATTTTTGATATTAATAAACCGGTGGTGATAGTTTTCACCGCCCGGGGTTTTTTTCTTGTTATCCTCAGGATAACGGGTTTTTTCTTCGCAACAAATCTCTGTGTTCAATCATTTTTACGTTCATTCCAAGCAAGCACCAAGTCCCGTTTACTAATTTGGTTACAAAATCACCTTTGTTAATTTTTGACCAAAACACTAAGGATTGCTATACTTCTTCAATGAAGCCCACAAAAAAGATGAGGGAAGCATAGCAATTACAGAAAGCGAGAAGAAATGTCGTGGAGACTAGGGAACAAGACTCTAAGGAAGTACTCTTGCACCCAGAGGATCCTAGAAGCAAAGTCCTAATAGGTGTTGAAATACGAAAGTCCATTGAGAAGGATCTAGTATCCTTCTTACAACGAAGAAAGTCAACCTTTTCGTGGAAGCACGAAGATATGACAGGTATTTCTAAAGATGTAATAACCCATAAACTTGGAATTAATCCTTCTTTCAGGCCTATTCACCAAAAGAGAAGGAAATTTGCTCCAGAAAGAAACGCGATCATCCAAGAAGAGGTACAGAAACTACTAAAGGCAGGTATGATTAGGGAAGTAAAATATCCAAAATGGTTAGCCAATGTGGTTGTAGTTCAAAAGAAAAACGGAAAGTGGAGGGTATGTGTCGATTTTACTGATTTGAATAAGGCATGTCCCAAGGATCTTTCCCTCTTCCCCACATTGACTTCAATGTGGATGCTACCGCAGGGCATGAAATGTTGACCTTTATGGATGCTTCGCCAGGATTTCAACAAATCTAGATGGAATCATCTGATCAAGAGGACACAACATTTATAACCCCTACGGGCATATATTGTTATATTGCTATGTCGTTTGGTCGTAGAAATGTAGGTGCTACATATCAAAGACTAGTCGCTATGATGTTCAAGGAACAGTTGGGAGATACCAAGGAAGTCTACATCGATGACATGGTGGTAAAGTCCCAGAAGGCGGAAGATCAGCTCAAGAATTTGGAAGTAGCGTTTGACTTCCTTGACAAGTATAACATGAAGCTAAATCCTGCTAAATGTGTATTTGGTGTCAAGGCCGGAAAATTCCTTGGGTATCTGGTAACCAAAAGAGGGATAGAGGCAAGTCCAGAACAGATTCAGGCTATCTTGAATCTCAAGTCCCCAACGAACGTCAAAGAGGTACAAAGATTAACAGGAAAGGTGGCAGCTCTTAACCGGTTCATATCAAAATCCTCAGAGAAGTGTAAAGATTTCTACATCCTGAGGAAAAACAAGAAATTCGAGTGGACGGTGAAACATGAGGCTGCCCTCACCGCTCTAAAGGACTACTTATCTCGACCCTGATCCTTTATTTAGCCATTTTCCTCACTGCTTTAAGTGCAGTCTTGGTAAAGGATCATGAAGGTAACCAACATCCTATTTACTATGTATACAACTAGCCAAAGGTATGAGAATCAGGTATCTTCAAATTTTTATAGATTCATTATTAATTGCTAATCACTTTAATGGCTCATATGCAGTCAAAGGTGATAAATTAATTAAATATTTAGATATAATAAAGGATCTTGCAGGATCCTTCGATTATTTTAACATTACGCAGGTACCAAGAGAAGAAAATGCTGGGCCGATACCTTAGCAAACCTAGCTTCAGCCTTGAAACTCCCAGAGATTATAAAAATTCTGATCATCCACGTTCTATCCCCTGCTATTGAGGAATGCCATGCAATGGAAATAGATGGGAATCTACAAATGGATCCTGAGGATCATTCCCTTGACCATTCATCTTGGATCCTTCCGATAATGAAGTATATCCAAGATGGAGAAATCCCAAAAGAAGAGAAATCCAAAGCTTTTAAAGCCAAGGTATCGCAATATACTATTGTACATAATATGCTATATAAGTAATCCCTCGCAGGTCCATATTTAAGGTGCATCGAAGGATCTGAGATCCAAGAAGTGCTGAAGGATTTCCATGAAGGAGATTGTGGTAACCATACAGGGGGCAGAGCATTATTCTCCAGGATTCTAAGAACCGGATACTTTTGGCCCTCGATGAAGAAGGATGCTATGGAGTACTCTAGGAAGTGCGATGCTTGTCAGAGGCATGGCAACATTCTACATCAACCGGCAGAACCCTTATATCCCATAGTCTCCTCGTGGCCATACATGAAATGGGGAATGGACAAAATAGGCAAGCTTCCTACAGCTCCAGAGGAAAAGTCTTCATGTTAGCGATCAGACTATTTCTCTAAATGGATCGAAGCTGAGGCGTTCCCTCAAGTTAGGGAAAAGGAAGTTATATCCTTTATTAAATGTAACATTATTACTAAATTTGGAATCCCTTATGAAATTATTTGTGATAATGGTTCCCAATTTATTGGGTAAAGAACTACTAACTTTTGTGACAGTTGGGTAATCAAGATGATCACTTCAACACCAGTTCATCCACAAGCGAATGGGCAAGCAGAATCAAGCAACAAAATCATCATCAACAACCTGAAGAAGAAACTCGGAGCAATAAAGGGCAAATGGGCTGAAGAACTACCCTATGTGCTTTGGGTAGATAGGACGACCCCAAAGAACGCCACAGGACAGATGCCGTTCTCAGTAGTGTTTGGAGCTGAGGCAGTGATCCCCACCAAAATGGTGTATCCAACAGCCAGAACAAGCATTCGTGATCCTCAGACAAATAAAGAAACTCTTGCTCAAGATTTGGATACTGTGGAAGAACTCAGAGATCAAGAAAGCTTCAGGATGTCCGCCTACCAACAAAAGATGGCCAGTGCATACAACAAGAATATCAGAATTAGAAGATTTGAAGTCGGAGATTTTGTTCTTCGAAAGGCTTTCAAAAATACAACTAATCCTGCTGATGGAAAGTTAGCACCCAAATGGGAAGGACCTTACTTGATTGAATCCGAAGCTGGAAAAGGGGGCAATATCGTATGGTGAATTTGGAAGGTGACATGTTCCCAAGGGCTTGGAATGCGATTCATCTGAAAAAGTATTTTTGTTGATCAGGATCCTGGATCCTAGTCAGTTACTTCAGTCCATTAGGTAAACTTTTACTTTATGTTTATGTTTATATACAGATTCTTGTTTTGTCAAATATGTCAAGTTGCGTAAATGCTGAGCAATAGGGCCCTCAAGTGGAAAAAACGGGTTGGCCAACTCTCTCCTAAGTTCAATCGGCCTTGTCGCCAGGTTTATAAGGTTTTTACCTTATCCCCCAAATTAGGGTTTTGACACCCTCGCTTGGAGCGCATGATTATCCGGGTATGATTGGAGGCTGTGGGACCAGTGCACTATACGTGGCTGACAATTTCATGGCTAAAAATCATATCTTGGATCCTACGAATTAAATGGTAGACGTACCATATACACAAGTTAAGGTCAACGCCGGGTTAGGCTCATCACCGCGCACAATTGGGCCAACGCCAAGGATCGGCTCGTCGTTCGTATTCATTGGACTTGTCCCCACGTTTTATTGGGCTTATCCCCACGTTTTATTGGGCTTGTCCCCAACTGTTCTAACTATTATATTATCTTTTAATGATTTATTCTAACAGGTGAATGTCTTAAAGGGAAAAAATTCTAAGGATTGAGAATCCTCTATTCTAGTGACACAAATTATAAGGCAGAAATCTAAAGAGTTATATTATTATAAGCAAAAGTTGATCCGGGCTTCACCAGCAAAACGTGGACCATCCACCAGGATCAGGCTACGTCAAAGTTATCACATGTTCATGCAGAAATTTAAAAGACAAAGGCGGTTAAGGCTTCATCCCCATAAAGCTAAGGATCCCTCCGCCCTAACCACCTTTGATAATTGTCTTAAGGATCATCGATCCTGAGGATTACAACTACCATTGTCCACATAAAACCACCAACAAAAAAAACCATTAAAACATCATATAAAATGGGCTCTGGCCTTGTCTTCATATCCATCATCGCCCATTGCCCCGCCTACTTCTTAGCCACGCCTCCATCACCTTCACCAACCTCCTTGACCACCAACACATCATCCTTGGCCCCGCTCGTCCCAGCATCCTCGATCCTCTTCTCGGCCCCAGCATCCTCGCTCTCTTCGCCAAATCCAACCAACGCCTTCTCCCACATAGCCACATTCCAAGTGGATCTATCGAAGCTGGGATCCTCAGCTTCTGCAGCGACCTTGATCCTGGCTGTGAGAACCGCCTTACTAGCCCACACCTTGGCCTATTCCGTAACCTCCAACACCTGCTCCTGAGCTCGGATGCCCGCAAGGGCCAGCTTGTCCTCTAAAGCTTCCTTCTCCGCTTGAAGTGCTGCATTGAGCTTGTCTTTCAAGTTTATGCCAGCACGGTATTTGGCCAATTCCTTCTCCGTATTGGCGACGTTCTCATCATACAAGACCTTAAAGCTAGCCACGGCCTACAGATAGACGACGAGTTAATAAAATAATCAAACCATCTGTACTTGTGGACAAAGGATCCTTACCTCCGAAAGCTGGTCGAACACATCATGGGCACTGTGGACTTGCACATCAGGGTCCCTTTTTCTCTTCACGGTGGCCTTAGAACGAGTCATCATGGTCTTTGGAAGTGCGAGGTTGGAACTCTTCATGGGCTTCTTCTTAGAGGAACGAGAGGAGATGAGGCTATCAACATCTTCCAAATGGAATTGACCCAGTAAGTTCTTGGACGGCTTGGATGATTATTTCTGTGCACCTGCCCGAAAAAAGATAAGTTCCTTATAGTCTATTATTTTTCTTTATGTTTATTGATAATCAATAAACCAATTCTAATTTACCGAACATTGTTTCTGAGGAACTTGCAGTCTTCTCGTCTGAGTCACTTAACTCTTCACCAACAATCTTGAAGGTTCTATCAAAAGGATCCAGAGATAGAAACGCTTTCGCCTTCTCCACACCGTCTGGATCAGCAACAAGATCTGAGAAGTTGGACACTCCACAAGGAACAACAAACCTATAGTCAGACAAACAACAAAATAAGGATCACCTATCCTCTGGATCCACTATCCTACCCCTCAGGATCCAGCGAGTTGGTAATGAATTCCCGTTTGGAATACTATCTCTTAAGACGATGAAGAATTGGTTCTTCCAACTTTGATCATTATGGGTGGTCTTATTGATCGGAAGAGGCTGGAAAGGCTTGCTCTTGAAGAGGAATCTGCTAGAACCATGGGTTACGAGGCTGTACAAGTAAGAAAGGGACGAAAGAGTGAAATCGAGATCTTGTTCTGCAAGCCTTTCAATGGTGTGTAAGGTCCTCCACATCATCGGCATAGCTTGAATATATCTAATACCAGTGAAGGAGAAGAAGGGTGAGGTCAGGGAACGGATATGAAAAGCCCAGAAGGAACAGGAGTGCCGGAAAACAAATCCAATCGGTGGAGATATAGTCACTCTTTACTTGGGGGTCATAGGGTCTAAACACTGTACCCGCAGGAAAACAGTCAGAAATGTTATATATTTCTTCATCGGTAAACTTGCAAATATCTGAGGCCGGACCTTTGAGAAGATTCTAGCTCTGAGGTTCAAGGATGATGTCCCTGGGGCTTGAGTTAAAGGAGGCTCTTTGGTTTCTCTTAGGCATTGTGGCAGAAGAATGAGAGAAATGAAGGAAACAATAGAAAGAGAAAGAAGGATACCTGATTATAACGCCGGAATCAGACTTATAATCCGATGAAGAAGGGAGATATAAAGGCTTCACTCTATTAAGTAGGCATAATTATATGGTGGCAGGCGACGGTCACATCTAATTCTAATCGACGGTTGCGATCCGGCTTTCTCGAGATAAACATGACAGTTGTTATCCATTCACACCTATCATGTTTGGGGGCAATTGTTGGGACCAGGATTCTTGATCCATGTAAATCAGTTATCTGTGGTAGCTGTTTCTAGGACTGAGGATCCTCAATGGTTTAAGGATCCTCAACGATTGATTTCAAATATATTACGATCTATTTTTGCAGGTATAACACATGCTAACTGGAATTCCTATTATTACAGACGAAGTATTTTACCTGGTCTTCCTTTCTCGTCCAAGCTCTTAAACGGTCAAGTTGAAGAAGTAAAGCGAACGTGGCCGAGTTTTATAGCTTAATTAGTTACTAGCTGTTATTTTTACTTGTATATATACATCAAACTATTGCTGATCAACACACAACACTTGAGCACTAAGAACTTATATCAAACACTTTGTACTCATAATTGGCTATAATTCCATCATTTGTAATCTTTTCAAGTTTAATATAATCAGTAGTGATAGTCTTCACTACCCGAGGTTTTTATGCTGGTGGGATACTAGTTACCAAGAGCTTTTCCTCGTATAAATCTTCGTGTTCATTTTCTAGAATTGTCCTTTTCGTTCATATTGTTCATATTAGCACCCTTCCTCACAAACTAATTTGGTTACTTGATCCTTAGATCGATTTTTAACCAAAACAATGATGTTTCTTTTATGAGCAAATTTTCTTTGCTTTTGATCCACTGGCCTGAAAGAGTTATCTAAACTAAGTTTATGAGTAATTATAGATTTAGAGATACCTGTCATGTCCTCATGTTTCCAGGCGAAGGTGGAATCTCTCTTCTTTAAGAAGGATATCAATCCCTACTCGATATCCTCAGGCATACATGATCCTAACAAAACTTTGATCTCAGTATCCTGAGGATCCAAGGATACTTCCTTCACATCCTATTCCCTAGCTTGCAGGACCTCCCCTGGTTGTTTCTGTAATTGCTATGCTGGAGTAGTTTTTGCAACCGACTTCATTGATGTTGCATAAAAATCTTTAGCGTCTTGTTGGTCACTCTCTATCTTTATGATTCCCAAGGACTTGGAAGTTTCACACATTGATGGTATGTTGAGGGTGCCACCTTCATCTCATGGATCCAAGGCCTGCCTAAGAAAACATTACAACAAGATAATGAGTCAATAACACAAAATTTTTGTAGAGAGTTTACTCCCTCTATGTAAACTGGAAGTTTGGTATCTCCCAATGTATTCTTGGTCTCTACACTGAATCCTACAAGAACTGAGGATCTCGGAATAATCCCAGACTCTGAGATAAGTATCTAGTTGGATGATGTTCACGGAGCTCCTGCCATCAATAAGTATCCTGCGCACAAAACAGTTAGCAATACTTAAAGTAATTACCAAACCATCATGGTGGGGATCCTGAAGTTCACATCGATCCTCTTCTTCGAAGGATATAGTCCTTTGGGTAGTTGACGTGGAGGTACGGAGAGGTCTTTCTCCGTTATGCATCTTTGTTTCTCTGGCACGCTTCTTGGCCGCTGAAAATGAAGTTCCATAGATGTCTGATCCTCTAAAGATAAAGGTAGTGACTTTTGCTCCGGATGGTGGAGAAGCCGCCCTTTCAAGTATCTTGGCAGGATCTTGATTCTTGTTCTTGTTCTTTCCAAACAGCTCCTTCAGGTATCCTTTGCTGAGTTGGTATCCTATTTCTTTCCGAAGAGCTATACAATCATCAGTGTGATGGCCAAAGTCTTCGTGGTATGCACACCATTTGGACTTGTCTTTGCCGGATCCAGACTTTTCATTTTTCTTGGGCCATCTAGCCTTGTCACCTAAATCCTGCATGGCACATATCACACCACTTATATCAATGTTAAAACAATATTTAGAAAGTCTAGGATACTCTTCATCATCTTCGTCTTCTTCCATAGAATTTTTTATGGGGCTATCGTGTTGGGGATAAGGCTTTGGTCTGGAGAATTTTTGTGGGGAGTCTGATTTTATGTTGGTAGACTCGTATTTTGGTATGATCAAACTCCCATGAGTTCTTTTGTCATCCTCCAGCCGTATGTATCTCAAGGCCCTGTTCCTGACTTCATCGAGATTCCAGCATGGTGTCATGATAAGATCGTAATAGAACGGAGAATCCTTCTTTAATCCCATCTTGAGAGCTTCAACAGCAGCTGCCATATCGAGGTTGGTGACGTCCAAAGCTTCCCTGCTAAATCTAGTTATGTAATCCCTTAAGGATTTATTATTATTCTAAATTATTCTATACAAATCACCCGTTAGTTTCTCAAAAGATCTACTACAAAAAAACTGATTATTAAATAAGTTAATCAAATGAGCAAACAAGGTAATGGTATTGGAAGGAATACTCAATAACCATTTGAGAGCCGGTCCCATTAGTGTTTAACCGATACCTTTGCATAGGAAAGCTTCTTTGATGTCGATGGGGAAGGGGTTGATCTCCATCCTTTCCCTATATTGGGCCACGTGTTCCTCAGGATCCGTAGTGCCATCATATAACTTCATGCTAGGAGTTTGAAATTTCTTGGGGATCTCCACGTCGCATATGGGCCAGGTGAATCTGGATAACCTGTGGCTTCCTGAGGGGACTTCCTGAAAGAGATCATATCCTTCATTTTTTGTAGTTCTCTCACTATCATTAATATTACCTTTAACCACTAGGAAGCTTTTGTCGACGTATCCCGAGGAGCTCAACTGTTTATATTTTAATTATAATCTTCATCGTCATCCCGTCTTCGTTAATCCACTCGTTAAGGTGAGTTTACATACCCCTTTTTTTCCATCTTTTATATTTTGGGGGTAGTATGTATACCTTATTAACTTTACTCATGTTTTATTTCCTCATCTATTCTTAATACAATTCAATTTATGTTTATGTGTGATTATTGCATGCTTTATGACTATGCTATATGTGCTTAAGTGTTTATTTTATGATTTGGTGGTTGGTATCTCATCCTCGTCTATTCTCATCTAGTATGGTCATACATTTACCCAAGTACATTGATTTTGTATTAATAGGAACGATTCCACATCTATGTAGTTGCTTACATTTTCATAAGTTTTGTAACGCTCACCATTTACATATGAATTGTGATTTTCCTATACATATATACCACTAAAACTTATATAATTCTCACCGACATTCGTGTTGACAAACTCTATATTCATACATGCTGCACGTACAAGTAATTGATGTTGTTCAACATCGAAGAAATTAGTTTTTGCCTTAGTATATTTATTATAAATTCAAATTACAAATTATGATGTATTAGTTCTACTTATTGAATTTGTGTACTTGTTTTAATGTTAATGAAATTAAAAATTATTGACACTTTATATAGTGTCTTTTAAGCTACTGTCCAATCAATACGTTATGCCCCGGCATATTCCCCCGCCTTTGGTCAGGGTGTGACACTAATCAATAAATGTTGTTGAATATTTATTAGTGGACTCATAAGTTTATATCTCCATAGAAATTGTATATTGAAGACTTACTGTGATAAAATCAACTACGATGTTTTCTCAAACAATAACAATTCGAGATGTGCTGCATTAAAATTCGATATAAAAATAATTATTCGTTTATGAACGAATTAAAAAAACTAAATTTTCGTAACGAATACATTCATGATATACTTAAGGATCCTATAACTAAAGGTCTATTACCCATAAGTATTATGAAAGCGCTTATAATCATGAGGGGGTTATTGATGACCATCTACAACTGCATATCGTACTATGAATGATTAACTATTAAAGTTTTCTCACTATTTTTGATTTTGTATGTCTCTTAATATGTTTTGCATGCATAATGACATATAGACAAATTATTATACAAATCAAACGTTCTGAAGGGTTTACTTGAAAATTTTGATCATAACTACTTAGGTTTTAAATAAGGATTGCAGTATGATTAATGGGAGTCTTGAGCTGATGTTCATTTCAATAACTGTATTTATCTGCTCCAATTTAAGTTTATAGCTAAAATGGGTGTTATCTCCTTATCAGACTTATCTAATACTCATAATAGATGATTACTCGGCCAAGTGGGAGAATGTAAGAATAAATATATATGTTATATATTTATTAATATGGCCATCGTTATCATTTATATTATAATAGATTTATCATATTATCATGATTTTCCATTACTAACATGAAGAACTGATCAACAACGTTAGGCAATCCTAGTACGGGTATTAAGTTTGGTGGTATACAATAAGTGTCAAGAGCTGATAAATGAAAGTTGGGCAGCTAATATTTCTGGTTTTGGGTTGTCTTAAGCACAACGAATACCCATTGACTTATTTCAGCACACGTGTTAAAGGTTTTAGGTTTTATGTGTAATTAATGTGGAAATTCTGACATGGAAATAATTAGGTTTTGGAGTAGTTATAAACCCAAACCCGTGAATTTTGTGTTTGGTTTGTATCGAGTTTTTGTGTCGTGTTAGTAATTCACATCCCTATGAGACTAGGAAGTGTCTATGTTTCCAATGCATTAATCAATTAGGACGAAAGCAACACGAGGACTAGGGAGTTGATACATGATCATTCTTACAAGTTAACTATAATACATGAACTTGAATTTAAAAGAGGTGGTGAAGTAGAATGCACCATATGAAGAAGTATTTGAGCATGCGATGATTTGTAGCAAGGATGTGAGGACTTTAGCCCTTCGAGCACACTTGAAGATTACAAGGTTAAATGGCTTTACTCGTCAATGAAGATGGTTGCTCGAAGGCCTGTTTTGTACTTGTATTAATTTTGTTTTGTATTTTGTAATGATTAGGTTTTCTAAAAGGAATGTCATGTGTGCCTATAAATAAAATGTTTAGGTCATATTGTTGGGACACCTCTGACCTCTTACATCTAATTGCCTGACAGCTTTATTACCAGCCGACATTCCTTCTAAAACTCTAAGTTTCTGTGTATCTAAATCAACACTGATATTAATGATAATGGAAAGCTTTTAAGTTTAATTTTATTCTTCAGTCATTTACTATAATTAGCAACTTATTGTGTGTGGTTGATTACGCCGACCACACTCTAGGGGTTTTCAGACTTTGTGTTTCGTGTGTTCTTGTTCGTTGTTATCACGATATCCGATCCTGGCAATTTGTTTTGTAAATTATCATATAATTATTATTCTATTAGAAGGATTACTACATTCTCAATATTATTGTTTTAAAATTGACGAGTTAACATTTCACAAAATGCATACGTGCTTCAACGTTGTTCTGGTTATTTTTATTCGGTTTAACAATCTCGTTGCAGCGTGAGGGTGCTAAAAGTTAGTTATTATGAATATTCATACTATTATTAGTATTATTTATTTTTATTATTATTACTAATAAAAATATTGTTAATAATAATAAAGTAATGAATCATTCCATTCCTACGTAGTAACCAAATATAACAATGGAATGGTAATGATCCAACTCATTCTTTTGCCCATTCCATTACTATGTCCATTCAATTCCATCGCCTATTCTACCGTCTGTGCCTTTTAACATTAATACACATTCAATTTTTTTAATAATGTGGTTAGCTAAGGGTATTCTTTTTTGTTTTCAATTAATTGAGTTTTGTTTTTTTAGAGATTGGTCATAGACATTTTGAAAATTGGTTAAGGTTAAAATAAAATGTAAACAAAAATTATGAAGTATGAGAATCAATCTAGTCTATTGATCTTAGATTTGAATGATTGTGATTGATCATAGATTTGAATGACTGTGATAAATTTAAGAGAAAAAAAAAGGATGGAAATAACGTAAATGCAATAGTCAACACTTGTTGACTCTCTCTTCACATATAAGCATATTGTAATTCCCCCATCATTTTTAAGACGTCTATAACCTTTTCATATGACAATTCTTTTTAATAAAATTCACCATAATAATAAGTGTTTTTTTAATGAAGTACCATATTGCTATAAAAAAATTAAAAAACAAATATTGGGTTTTTATACTTTGTATTATTGGTTGGTCATTGTGTTTTCTAATTGGGTTTTCTATATATTGTGTTATAAGTTCTAGTCGTGGTGTTTTTCAATTGGATATTAAAGATAAATATTGAAACAAAAATTACATCATTGTGATTTTCGTTCATCATTGTGTCATTCGATCTACTCATCATTTTGTCTTTTGTTCATCATTGTGTCTTTCTACTCATCATTTTGTATTACGTTTATTGTCTTTTGTTCGGGATTGACATGTGCCATTCACTTAATTCAAGAAAAAGAGTATTATGTTCATTGTGTATTGCGTTCAGGTTATTATGTAATATGTATTTACTATTATGTTTTACGCTTCTGGTTATTGTATAATATGTATCTATCATTATGTTTTATTTATTAGATAAACTTGTTATTTTATCACTATATTTACATATTAGAATATACAACGGTGTTATTTCACTATTACAATTTTCAGATTTGATCATTTTTTTTAAATGAAATACACAATAAGAAGCATAAAGGGTTCAAGACATAATGATAAGTAGAAAAACACAATGACAAGCAGAAAGATAAATTGACGTAACTTTTGTTTTAATTTTTATAAGACAAAGTAATACTAATGTTAAATATAAATAATAGTGAATTTTTCAAAAACAATGTCATTTAAAAAATTATAGACTTTTTTAAAATAAATGAGAAATTAACATATGTCTCACATGTTATAATAATAATATGAGTTGTTTTCTTTCTGCTCTTCCCATTTTAATTTTTATTTGACATGTAACAATTAATTATGTAACATATAACAATTAATTATATTGGTTTTCACGTCTTTTATTTTTATAATCATCTACTCAACCTTTTTATTGGTATTGATTTTGTTATTGAATTATTGGTAGCTACATATATGAATAAATTAATCTTAACTTTTGAGGATACATAAAAGAATATACATTATGAGATCAAAGACTCGAACGAAGTACTTTCTATGCCATGTTACACTCAGGAGGAAAGCCTTGAGGAAATCTCTTGGAATCTGAACAGTAGTTATAGATCATGTTCTTCTTCTGCACCCATCTCAGCCTCTCCTGCTTTGTAGTATCCAACTCCTCCGACATCAACGCCACAGAGTCACCGCAAGACGACTTCCCGGAAGCCACAACACAAGCATCCGCCTTAAAGTTTCTGTATGAAGCAGTGAAGGGAGCTTGACTCCAGTCGGTCTTCACCAGCCCACCCCTGGTCGCCCAATCATCCGCATTCCATAAACTAGAGTGTATCTTCATCGGGTGGTCTTTTGGGTAAGGCACCCCGATCGATTCGGCATTCTTGAACTCTCTAATCGGTGTTCCATCAACCGAAAATCTGAAGACCATACACGATCACCACTCAAACAACGTTTACTTATCAACAGAAACATAGTTTGATCATATGTTAATTAAAAGCTAGCTAGTTACATGATGTGTTGAGGGTTCCAAAGGATGGAATACGTGTGGAAATCAACAGTCGGGTCGAACCAAAGGTAGAATTGTTGCTCACGGTCGCCCTTGCCTTGGCTAAACACGTTTGTATGTAGAATATAAGGATCGCCACTCAAGTTTCCCAAGAACTCGAAGTCGATTTCATCCCAGTTTGGCCCTTCAGATTGCAACTACAATACAATCATAAACAGCCATTAATATTTTCTAACTATATATTTCACTCTCTTTCGACTTGAGGGTCTAAGTACCGTGGTTGGCATAGATATAGCATTATATTATAATTAAGAGTATATTAGATTGCCGTAAAAAAAGTTACATTATTATTTATGTTTTAACAAAACTTACGTAATATGAAGTGACTGTGCCAGCAGAATTGCCGGGTACAAGCTTGAGTTGCATGTCGATTTTGCCAAACAAGTACTCGTTTCTTGACTCGCAGGCTGAGCCAGATGGTTTATCGAGGGTGAGTGTTAAGAGATCGCCGTTGATCACCTTACCGTGACCGTCAGACCCCCAAGTGATATCGAATTCGTTGTTGAAATCGGCTGAGGTGATCTCTAGAAAAATGATAACTAGTAAGGAAGCTGAAAGTACAAATGTAAAAGATGAAGCCATTTGAATGTGTATTAATAACTTGGAATTGAAGGGTTCTGGTATTTATAGGGAGTGTCAAGTGTGCATGAAGAATTGAAGGAGGGTGAGTGAGAGTAGTGAATTAAGGTACAGCTGGTGTTGGTGTGTGCCAGTCATATCCTTAGTGTCTAATACTTACTGGTCAAGAATGCGGTTTCTAATTACTCTTTTCATCAATTATTATATGAAAAATTAGGAAATATCTGAAAATTGGTATGCACTCGACAATATGTTATTTCAATAATTAGTATAAAGCCCCGTGTAATATACAGATAGTTTAAAAAAATACAGTAAAAAAGTTAAATTTAATAATATACGTAATAACATACATTGTTATCTCAGAAGCATATTAAAATATATTTATATGTCTAAAAGTTTGTTTAATACAACATATTTTTAGCTTATGGATTTATAATAACATACCTTATGAAAGAATGATTTTGTTTTAATAGTATAAATAGTTAGATTAAAATTAAATATCTTATTAGGTGTAAATTATAATTTTAGAAATTGTTAAAGTGGAATCCCATACAGATAGCTTAATTAAAGTGCATGTAGAAACTATGTGTTACTTTAATATAATAGTTAGATTAATTCAAATTAACTTTTATGATTTAACAGGTTTATTTCGATTTTAACTTTCTTTCACTTAGGCCATGTGGTATACTCTAATATTCAACATAAGTTAAAATGACATGACACTTTAAATATGTATTAAACCGCACCCCACTGGTCTTAAGTTTGTTAAAAGAAAGCCTATGGATTATGCTTTTCACAGGTTAAAAGGAACAATATGTATTAATTACTAATTGATTTGTTAAAAATTAATAGGAGTGAAATAGAGTTAAATAGATTAAACCATTTCCTTTGAATGGGATGAAGTGAAAGAGATAAAAATAAGTGATGTGGAGCTTATGTGGAATTAAGAAGGGTTAGAGTATATCCCATGGCCTTATAGATCTCCACAAGGCATGCGAGCTAAAACGAGTAGACTAGCAATCCATATAAGTTTTACTTACACACA
The DNA here is from genome assembly GCF_021521415.1 of Bidens hawaiensis. Classification (NCBI taxonomy): domain Eukaryota; kingdom Viridiplantae; phylum Streptophyta; class Magnoliopsida; order Asterales; family Asteraceae; genus Bidens; species Bidens hawaiensis. The sequence goes on from NW_027494464.1 coordinate 145,217, forward strand.
CACACACACACATATATATATACACACACATATATAAGTTTTATATACACATATATATATATAAGTTTTATATACAAACACATATATATATATATATGTGTGTGTGTGTGTGTGTGTGTGTGTGTGTGTAAAGGCTAATTTCTATTTTTTAGAAGACTTGAACTAAAGACCTCTCAACCCCTTTGTGTTTAAAGGTTTTATCTTTATCAATGGACTACCAACCCCATTGGTAGTTTAATTAGAGCATTCTCAATCTGTTCTCCATCCTCATCTCTACAATTACATTAAAAACACTGCATTTTTCTCTTCTTTTTAATTAAATAATATTTTTTTATACATTTATTATTATAGTTTCTCCCTCCTCTACTCAACCAATTTCAACAAATATTAAAAAAAATAAATATAGGCAAACACACATTCTCCAAATTTAAAATATCACTAGCATGTCTCTCTCCTTCACACACAACCACTCTTAACCCTATCCTGTAAGGCTAGCCAGTATACACCTGTAGGCAACCCCAATGGTCCGACATGGCAACTCACCTGGCAACCCTCACGCGAGGGGTCTCCCTGAAACACCGCCCCGCCCCTAAACCCTTCACGCGTAACCGAAGACTACTGACGATGGTCAGTAGGGTCATTCACTCCATTCCTCAAATTTTCGATCGTTGGCAACGGTTAAAATTAAAAAACAAATAAATAAATTTTTTTATATTATAAATACAAACATAATACAAACCCATTTTATACAAGCCCATTTCAACCATTCTCAAACCATTTTATACAAATCCATTTTAACCAAAACTATATAATTTCAAACAAAAATTCAAAATGAATGATTCTTCTTCGTCCGACGATACAAATTTTTTTCTTCATGCAAGGTCGAAAAAATTTTATTTGGTGACGAGCAAACATCATCTCCGCTCCAAAGAAAAGCTCGGTTGAATCAAGATCGTAGAGGTTCACACGCTCGTTTGGTAGGACTACTTTCCCGAAAACACAACTTTCATATGCGAAGATTTTAGGAGGCGTTTCCGAATGAGTATACACCTATTTCTAAGAATATTCGACGATATAGTGAGAATGGATCCATAGTTTTAGTTACGTCCGGATGCGAGAGGGAGAAGAGGTTTTAGTACTCTACATAGGTGCATTGCAGCAATCTGGCATATGGCATACGACACAGCTCATGAAGCTTTGGATGAGTATCTTCAAATGTCAGAAAGAACTGTAGGCGATAGTGTTTATAAGTTTACCAAAAATATCATTAAGTTATATAGCAAGAAATATTTACGTAGCCCTATCTGGAGCGATGTTCATAAATTATATGAATGACATGAAACAAACATGAATTTCCAGAATGCTTAGTAGTATTGATTATATGCATTGGGAGTGGGCGAATTGCCCCAATGCTTGGCGCAGTCAGTAATGTTAGGTGATCATGCACACCAAACATCCTTACAAGCAGTCGCTTCACAAGATTTATGGATTTAGCATGTCTTCTTTGGTGTTGCCGGTATAAATAATGATTTAATGATCCTCCATCAGTCGGGTTTTACAAAAATATCATAGAATGTACGATGTCGGAATCAAGTTTTCAAGTTTCAGGAATATAATACAAGCACGGCTATTATCTTGGTGATGGGATATATCCATCGTGACATGTTTGTGAAATCCTTCACGTGCCCACAAGATGATAAACGAAAGAAATTGAAGGGGGCTTAAGAGGCAGCAAGAAAAGATATTGAAAGATGTTTCAGTGTTATCAAATGAAAGTGACGCGTAGTGGCCAACCCGACATAAGCATGGGCGCCAAAATATATTAGGAGGATGATGTATACAATATGCATTTCGTATAACATGATTATTGAAAACGAGGGATGTGCTACTTGCTAATACAGGGATGAATACAATGTTCAATACAACCAGTATAAGAAATACAAAGAGAGTATAACCGATTGGCCTTGGAAAATGAAGATATGCATGACGCGCTACATTTGGACTTGGTCGAACATATATGGTCTCCACCGCCTCCTTCTCTAGATTATTTTAGTTATTTTTAGTTTTAGTTTATTTCATAATTTATTTCCAATGTTTTAAGGTTTAATTAATTATTAAAGTTTGAATTATATATATATATATATAATTTTTATTAAATAAAATATGAAGAATGATGGAGAATGAGACGAATTGTGTATACCCCTATGTTAAAGGGTGTTGAATGGTGATGTTGAATGATAGAGAAAAACTGACGTGGGGCAAATATGATAAATGATGGAAATGATATTGAGGGATGTATACCCCTTAGCCTAATTTACAAAACCACACACAAAAATTTAGGGGATGGGTTAGGAATGCTCTTATATGTATTTATATAATAACTTTAACCATCTATAAAATTATGATAAAATTATTAAATAATAAATATTATGTTAAGTATAAAATTTAGAATCAAGTTATTCTACAAACGGACAAACATTAAATTGATTGTACTTTTTTCCTTAACATTGTGTCTTTTTTCTTGAGATTGTGTTATATTACTCAACATTGTGATATATTTTTCCGACATTGTGTTATATTTTGTGATCTATTGTGTCATTTTTTATTAATGATTGTGTATTTTGTTTGTTTTCGCAATGTGTCTTTTTTTATCGACATTGTGTTTTTTCAGGTTTTCTTTTTATGAGAAACGTGATAAACATTTTTGCTTTTTTGCTTTTGTTGTTTTTTATTTATTTTTTGAGTTATGATTTTTATTATTTTTCTTGATTTTTTTAGTGGTTTTAGGGCCCCCAAATACTTCTCTTACTTTTCATTCTTTTTTCCCTTTGTATTTTAACATTTTCCTAAATTTTATAGTGTAATATATATTAAAACTAAAGCATTACTAGAAAAAAAAGGGTTTGTTAACGGGATAATATTGATTTAGAAATTTTTCAAAAAAAAAAAAATTCGACGAAAAATTTCTAGTGCAAACTCTTTTTGGCAGACTGCATATGCAATTTCGACAAAATATCATAATAGAAAGCTTCTACTCAATTCCGGTCACTCCTTTACTTTATCATATAACTATTAGGGCTTGTTTGTTTGAGGTAATGGAATAGAGAAATAATGGAATTAACGAGTGAATGAAATGAATAATGTAATAAAATTGGTCATTACCATTCCATTGGTTTGTTTGGTTAGCTATTGGAATTAAATGCATCATTACTTGTAGACAATTTGCGGGGGCATACCTAGGAATGAGATAATTTGTATAGGAGGTGATTTTAATGGACACATTGGGATAGACAGGGATGGTTTTCATACTATACATGGGGGGTTTGGAGTTGGTAATAGGAATGAGACAGGAACAGATCTTCTAGACTTCGCGGTGGCTCACGACCTGGGTATCATAAACTCGTTCTTTAAAAAGAAGGATTCACAGTTGATTACGTTTAGCAGCGGGGGATGCAAGACGCAGATAGACTATTTATTGATGAGGCGAGGAGATCGACGTCGGTGGAAGGACTGCAAAGTTATACCATGGGAGACAGTAGTAACACAACATCAATTGTTAGTGGCGGATATAGAGATGAGAAACAGGCTGCCCGGAAGGGAGAAGAAATATGCATCCAGGATTTGTTGGGGAAATTTAAAGGATGACAAGTCTCCTCTTTTCAAGAATAGAGTGCTCTTGCCGCCACTAGTTGCACGAAATGGGGATGCAAGCCAAATGTGGGAGTCTATGGAGACAAAGATTACTCAAGTAGCTAAGGAGACTCTCGGGTTCACAACGGGAATGATATGTGGACATAAGGAGTCATGGTGATGGAATAAGGATGTGCAAGACAAGATAAAGGAAAAACAAGAAAGTTTTAGAGAGCTTATGAGGTGCACAGACGAAGTGACGAGAGTGGGTTTGAGGGATGCGTATAAAAATGCAAAGAAAGAAGCAAAAAAGGTGGTGGCGAAAGCAAAGAACACAGTCTATAAACGGATGTATGAACGACAAGAAACAAATGAGGGGGGGCATCATATGTTCCAAATTGCTAAAGATAAGGAGCGTAAGAGGCAAGAGTTAAAGACTGTGAAGTTCATAAAGGGGAAGGATGGACGAGTGTTAGACAAAGAGAAGGACATCAAGTAGGGATGGCAAACCTATTTCCACGGTCTTTTCAACAATGGGAGGGCCTACCATGGTGAAAACGAGAACACACCGACACAAAGACAACAACGAAATATTTGCTACTGTCGGCGCATCACACAGGAGGAGGTGAGAACCGCAATAAGGAAGATGGGAAGGTCAAAGGCGGTTGGCCTAGACAACAAACCTATAGAAGTGTGGAGATGTTTGGGAGAGGAAGGAATCTTATGGTTAACTAATTTGTTCAATACTATCTCCAAAACTGGTAAGATGCCAGACCAATGGAGGAGTAGTGTCGTAGTCCCCATCTATAATAACAAAGGAGATGCCCAATGTTGTGGAAACTACAGTGGAATTAAGTTGCTAAGCCATACTATGAAACTATGGGAAAGAGTTGAGGCTAGAATCAGAAGGGAAACTCAGGTTACGGTAAACCAGTTTGGATTCATTCCTGGACGATCTACTATGGAGGTGATACATATACTAAGAAGATTGATGGAAAAGTATAAAGAGAAAAAACGAGATCTGCATATGGTGTTCATTGACCTAGAAAAGGCGTATGATATTGTGCCACGTCAACTACTTTGGGATAGCCTTGAGGGTAGAGGTGTACCCAGGAAATATGTAGACCTAGTTCGGAATATGTATGCTAGGACTGAAACAATCGTCGTTTCGCCTATGAGGGATTTCCCGGTGGAGATAGGCCTTCATCAAGGTTCAGCGTTGAGCTCCTTTCTTTTTGCAGTAGTCCTCGACGTTTTGTCAAAGTCGATCCAAGAGATAATCCCATGGTGCATGATCTTCGCAGATGATATTGTGCTAGTTGCTGAGAGAAAACAAGATCTAAACAGGAGGCTAGAGGAATGATGAGTGGCTTTAAAGAGGACAGGCCTAAGAATTAGTTGCTCCAAGACCGAGTATCTCCATTGTGACTTTAGTGGGGTAAATGGCAATGAGGAGATCCAAATCACCATCAAAAGCCAAACAGTTCCGCAGACAAAAAAGTTTAAGTATTTGGGGTCGTTTGACCAGAGTGATGGGGGCATAGATAGTGGTGTGACCCATCGCGTCCAGGTAAGTTGGTGTAGATGGAGAGCAGCTATAGGAGTTTTGTGTGACAAGAGGTTCCCAACTAAATTAAAGAGGAAATTTTATAGGGTTGCTATTCGACCGGCGATGTTGTATGGAACAGATTGTTGGGCCGCTAAGAAGGCACACGCACGCAAGCTAGTGGTAACAGAGATGAGAATGTTGAGGTGGATGTGTGGGAATACAATATCTGACCAAATAAGAACGACGTTTTTTGGGAAAGATTAGGGGTAGCTAATATATCAGTTAAGATAAAGGAGGGGAGATTGAGGTGGTTTGGACATGTGAAGAGAATACAAACGAAAAATCTTGTTAGATTAGTAGAAAACATTACTATAGAGGGCAGAAGAGATAGAGGTAGACCCAAGTTGACTTAATGATAAGACTTCTTGGATACGTAGGATTAAGGTTAAGGACTTTTAGGGAGATGATATAGTTTTGGTTTAGAAATATGTCTTAAAGCCATGACCAGACCAACTTAGTATAATTTGTTTCTGTTACCTGTATAGTTTATTTTTACTATTAATACTGCTATTTATTGTAATTAATTTATCTATTTATCAATTTTTTTGTTAGTACTATATATTACATTTTCCCAGTAGTCTATTTTATACTTTATATACTATTCTACTATTATGTTTCTTGTTTTTGGAGCCGGGGGTCCCTCGAAAGCAGCCTATCTATTCCCCAGGGATATAGGTAAGGCTTGCCTACATCCCACCCTCCCAGACCCTACTAATAGTTTTGCTATGGGTGAGATTTATTGGGTATGGTTGTTGTTGTTGTTGTTTGTATTACTTGTAGACAGCAAAAGTTGAGAAAATAAAATACAAATGACAAAAATATCGTTGCCTTAAAATAAAGAAAATTTTATCTAATTAAAGAAAAATGGTAATGGTGGTGGTTAGAGATGTTCATCAAATCAAATACCGAATTTTCGAGTTTCGAAATGAATCAAACGAATAATGAATTTTTTTTCGTATTCTTATTATATGCCATATTCGAAATTGTATTCGATTCGTATTGGAAGCTCGAATTTGAATCAAATTCGAATATATTTGATTTGATTCAAGTTAACCTATGTTAAAAACTTCAAAAACCATAATCATAATTGTAAAATCCATAAAAAAAGGTTTGAGGAATATTGGCAAAATTATGAAATAAAAGTTAAATAGTATGGACTAAGAAATAATAGTATGGACCATTGAGTTTGATTATTTGTAATTGACATTTAGTATTTATGAATGTTTTGGTCAAAAATTACCGTGGCAATAATTGAACAAATTCATTAAGTGAGCTAATGTGTTCTTTAAATATACGTTAAATGATTGTGGTAAACGTAAAGGGTTGACACAGCGTTGTAGCGAGGAAAAACCTTAGATCCCAGTGAGGACGGTGAGGATCCTCGGAAAAAACCTCGGGATGGGAAAATTATCCCTTGTCTCAATTTATTAATGGTGAAAAAGAAATTACAGCTCGAGAACTGATTGCAATGGCGGCTAACTTACAGAGAGTGTGAGTAAAAGTGTGTGAGTAGAAGTTGTGTTTCCAATTCATGCATCAGCCTCATTATATATTGGAGGAAACCAACTGGTATCCCGAGAATCTAGCTTATTTACTAGGTCTTCAACTTGGGCAACACTCATATAGCCGTTATAGATCATTCATCATGTGCCTTTATCCATCCAGCTAGCAAGTCTTTAATAAAACTAAGTCTTATAACGGTCACCATCATAAAAGTAATTATTATCTAATGAAATAAATGTAACTACTTCTGAGGATCCCGCCTAATTAATATGGCTTTAGCTTGGTCACCACTCCTAGCCGTTATGGACCCATTCTGCACGTTTTTCTTCAGTTATTAGCGAGTCATTTTAGTAAATTAAGTCACCAATGATCACCAACAAGAATAAGTCATAGCCATGATCAAAATAAACCATCAGTGCTCATGATCCTGGAAAAAGTCAAAATCAGGAAAACGATCCCGAGTGGAATCCCGACAAGGATCCAAGTCATAACATTTACCCGTGGCGCCAGTGGTGTATTTCATACTCAAATCAATATTCACATTCGTCCTAAACCGTTACCTTTCAAAACTATACTAAAAATGGCCTCTCAATCAAAAGCTGCATCTTCCTTCATGCCAACCACAGTTTTCGGGGTTACTCAACCAGTTCCTCCTCTTCCTTCCATCCAGAGGAAGACTACCAACGCCGGTCATAAAGTCTCAGATGCCGGAGGATCAAGCAACACACTTCCCCATGCAACGAGGCCTCTACCGATGTGCTTATCCAAAGATCTGGGTCTGCCAACACGAGACATGTCCTTATGTCTAACGATGATATTTTTATGTTTTAATGCAAATGAAGGAACACATGTAGACTCAGAAGCAAACCAAAAACTCTGTTATGAGGGAGCTCCGGATATCCGGGCACAAGGGAAGAAGCGGGTGGAGGAATCCTTCACTCCATTGCTGCCTAGGAACCTGAACTTTGATGTGTGGGAACCCAGGGAAATCGTTATGATGACTTTCATCCCATGCAATCAGCAAAAAGATCGAGTGATCCTATCCAGGCCACGAGGGCAACTCCCATTCGGGAATTTGGTGTTATTCCGGGATCCCCAGCTGTGATTCCTGATACTGATAATTTTAATAATGTATTATACCTGTGACTAATCATGTGTTGCGCAGGATTCCAGTATTAGCCCAATGGTATATAAGGAATTGCAAAAAAATCAAGGGATTAATCTCTAGCATACCAGGGATAGTCCAGCCGATTCCGGAGGTAGCTCCAAACAGTCACAGAATCTCAAGATTCGCACCCCCCCATATATGATGCTGAGATCCCAAAGCGATTCTAGACTCCAAGCATGAAGCTGAACGAAGGAACCACGGATCCTGAAGAACATGTCGCCCAATATCGAGAAAGAATGGAGATCAATCTCATACCTCAAAATCTTAAGGAAGCCTATTTATGCAAAGGCTTTGGCTCAACCCTCACCGGAGCTGCATTGAAATGGCTCCTGAGTGTCCCTCCTTTCTCTATTAAATCTTTTGCTCATTTAGTTAATCTGTTTAATAACCAGTGGTCTTTTAGTAGAAGTTTCGAAGGGTTAACTAGTAAATTTTATAGAGTAACTTTGGGCTGTGATGAACCACTTAGGGATTTCGTCAGAAAATTCAACAAGGAAGCTCTCGATATCCCCAACATGGATGTTGCAACGGCTGTGAAAGCTTTCAAGATGGGTCTCAAGAAAGATACCCCTTTCTACGAGGATCTCGTCATGAATCCCTGTAGGAATCTGGATGAAGCAAGAAACATGGCTTTAAGGTTCATCAAACTGGAAGAAAACAGAATGATTCAGCAAAGGCTGGATGGCTCCAGCAGCAACAATCACCCAAACAGGAAGTCGGATTCCCCATCATCTAAACCATACCGACCCAAACCATATTCCATGAACAATAGGGTCAACATGGTAGATGATGATAAGGATGATGAATCTTATCCTAAATTACATGATTATTGTTTTTCAGTTGATATTCCTGGATTAATGTGCACTATGCAGGATCTAGGTGAAAACGCAAGATGGCCACGAGAGAACGAGAAAAATGGTTCCTGGAAGGATAAGTCCCAATGGCTCGCTTTTCATGAAGATTTCGGTGACATGACGGGAGACTGTATTGCTCTAAGGAAGGAGATCAGCTATCTACTCAGCAAAGGTCACTTAAAAGAGTTGCTGGGAAAGAAGAATCAAAACTGGGATCCTAAGCAAGATCCCAAAGTAGCTAAAGCAGAAAAACTTGAGGGACCAACTAAGACGATGACCCTGCCCAAAGAATATGGAGTCACGTTCAATGATGAGGACAGGAACACTATTTAGGATCCTCACCATGATGGTTTGGTCATAACCCTTTATATTTCCAATTGTTTTGTACGAAGGATCTTGGTGGACAATGAAAGTTCGGTAAATATTATCCAATTGGACACCCTGAAGAGGATGAATATTCCGGAATCCAAGATCATATCGAAATCTTCTATCTTGGTGGGATTCAGCGGAGAAGCCAAGAGTACAGTGGGAGAGACCAAGCTTCTAGTTTATGTTGAGGGAGTAAACTCTATCCATAAAGTAAGTGTTATTGATGCATTGACTTCTTTCAATGTAATTTTAGGTAGACCCTGGATCTACGATATGAAAGCGGTTCCCTCAACCTATCAGCAGTGCATCAAGATGCCGACGCCTTGGGGAATCGTCAAGATTCAAAGTGATCAACAAGAAGCTACATATAGTTATGCCTCGTCAATGAAACCAACAGCTAAATCAATTCAAATGTAGAAATCAAAAAAAAACACTAGATGTCTTGGAAGTAGCTAAGCAGGAAGTCAAAGAAGTACAATGATGATCAGGATTCCAACATCAAGTGTTGATAGGGACCGGGATCCCCAAAGAAATAAGATCAGTTGGTCAAGTTCCTTAGAAGCAGCATCTCTACCTTTGCATGGAAACACAAGGACATGATAGGTATTTCCAAAAATATTATTACTCATAAATTGGGTTTGGACAAAAGTTTCAGGCCAATCTAACAAAAGAGAAGGAAGTTCGCCCCAAAAAGAAATGTCATTATACAAGAAGAGGTTAATAGGCTTATGAAAGCTGAAATGGTCAGGGAGGTCAAGTTCCCGGGATGGTTGGCTAACGTGGTGGTAATAAAGAAGAAGAATGGCAAGTGGATAGTCTGTGTCGACAACACAGACCTCAACAATGCTTGCCCCAAAGATCCTTTCCCATTGCCGCATATAGACTCCATGGTGGATGCGACTGCTGGGCATGAGATGCTGACCTTTATGGATGCCTCTTCGGGATTCCAATAGATCCAAATGGAACCATCGGACCAAGAAGACACGACATCATGACTCCAACAGGTATATATTGTTACACTGCCAAGCCTTTTGGTTTGAAAAATGCAGCTGCAACCTATCAAAGATTGGTCAACATGATCTTCAAAGAAAAACTAGGGTATCAAGATGATCACTTCCATTCCAGTACACCCTAAAGCCAATGGACAAGAATAATCTTCAAACAAGATCATCGTCAACAATTTAAAGAAGAAGTTTGGGACAAAGAAAGGAAAATGATCCGAAGAACTACCGTTTGTATTATGGGCAGATCAAACCACATCATAGAATGCAACGGGGAAAACTCCTTTCTCTTTAATTTTTGGGACCGAGGCAATGATTCCAACTGAAATGGTGATCCCTACTGCAAGATCCTGCCTCCAAAATCTTGAAATCAACAATCAGGATCTTGCCGATGATCTTGACACAGAAGATGAACTCAAGGATTAAGCAAGGATTCGTATGGCATCATATCAACAAATAATCATTAAGTCCTACAACAAGAACGTCAGGTTCAGAAGACTTCAAGTGGGAGATAAGGTACTAAGAAAGGCATTTCATAATACAAAGGATCCCAAGGATAGAAAATTAGCACCCAAATGGGAAGAGCCATACAAGATAGAAGCTGAAGCGGGATAAGGAGCATATCAGCTATCTGCTATGGATGGCAAGATCCTACCAAGATCCTGGAATGTTGTTCACCTTAAACTCTACTTCGTATAAGTTAGAATTTTATTTCTAACTCGGTATGATATGTATTCTAACTTACAATTTCAATTATTTGAATTCTTATTATTATTTTTGAAACCCATTACTGACTTAAGCATCGGCTAACACCCACCCTCACAAAAGGTTCAAGTGTTTCGGAGAATCGGGATCCTTACTAAAAAGTGAATGCATTCCTAGGGGTTTGGCCACCTCTCTAAGTTTAAGGTATAAGTCCCTTCAAAGGTTTAAAGGTTTTCACCTTTCTACGAATTGGGTTTGATCACCTTTCAAGGAGTGCACGTTTTCCACATGTAATTCAAGATGGAAGGACCAGTTCATCTTAATTGATATCCTTTAGTTCGTCCTAGAACCCAGGATTCCTCCATCAAAGATATCAAAAGTTTTTCCTAATAAACTAGGAATGGCCGAGGCTTTATCCTAAAACTCAAGATCCATCCACCTTAAACCATTCATTGTTTTGCAAACATTAAAAACAAATTGTTCAAAAGATCACCACATGATAGAAAAAGTTAATTGTTTAGTTATAACCAAGCCTATCAAAGGTTCACAAGTTATTGAACTCTTTGCTGATATCTGGTATGTAAACCTATTCAAATTATTATTATTTGTATGCTTTTAACCCTATTAAGATTTTAGTTTTTGACCAAGCTCAATTAACTAACTAACTCATGGCATTCATATAATCTGTTTTTCAATGTAATCTATTTATTTCGTATAAATTTTTCCAAACAAGGATTTGATGAATGCTTGAATTGTTATAAAAAAGACCTATCTTTATGTGTAAACTTTTAAAGCATCTTGTATCCTAACAGGATAGTTAAAATTGTTTCTCAAGTATGTCAAACCTTCGGTAGTTGAAAATTCATTTCAAAATTTTTTTCAAACCAACTAACAAAATGCCAAAAAATATTTTTCAATTCGAATGTATAAAGAACTGCAACTTCATGCTGACTTCAGCATACCTCATCCTTTCGAAGAGATTCACTGACGACTTGGAACAGTTGAAAGAAACATGTGGCTTCAAAACAAGAAAAAGTAGGAGCTGGCTTAAGGGCTCTGCAATAGGGACTTAAAGACAGAATGTTTCCTCAACAAACAGCGATTTGAAAACTTAACAGTTATAAATGGTGATAGCAGCTGTCAGATTTTGGGGACAATTTTTATGAGTCAATTTTATGACTCGGGATCCTTGTCGGGATTCCACTCGGGATCCTTGTCCTAATTTCCATCCTGGGTACTAACGGTTTATTTCGATCTTGATATTGACATATTCTTGTAGGTAACCATCGGTGACTTAGTTAGTCATAAAGGCTCGCAAAATAAAGTGAGGAAAACGTGTGGAATGGGTCCATAATGGCTAGGAGTAATGACCAAGTTAAATTCCTATTAATTAGGCGGGATCCTCGGAGACAGTTACTTTCATTTTTATTGTTAATAAAAATAATGACGATAAGTAACTGTTTTAGACTTATTCTATGCTGGAGACTCAGTAAAAGCACGTGAAGAATAGCCTAACGGCTTTGATTGTTGACCAAGGAGAAGCCAAATTTAGCTCATAAGTTGTTTAATTCTTTTACTATATAAGGAGGTCATTGTGATGGATAGGAACACATCATTTTTACACACAACACTTCCACTTACTGTACTCTAGACTCCATCACACTTGGCTCTCAAGTTGTAACCTATTTTTCACTTTAATAAATTGAGGCAGGGGATAATTTTCCCCTCCAGAGGTTTTTTCTGAAGATCCTCACCAGAATCCTAGGCTTTTCCTCGCTATATCGCTGTGTTCACCTTTACTTTTACCGCATTTACTTACCATATTGTTGAAGAACGCTCTACCTCACTTAACGAATTTGTTCAATTATTGCTTTTGTAATTTTTGACCAAAACATGAAATAAATAGATTACTTTGAAAAATAGATGATGAATGCCATGAGTTAGTTAATTAAGCTTGGTAAAAAACTAAAATCTCAACAGGGTTAAAAGCATACAAATAATAATAACTTGAATAGGTATACATGTAGGACATGGGTCACATTTTATTAAGAATAAAATAAACGATAACGATACTCTCGTTAGTAATGGGAAATATACGAGTACAATACCGTTTACAAAATCAAATAAAATGAATGCAATATTCAAAATTGATAAGATAATGTGCCTTCATCAGGTACTTCATGTAATAGCTTCATCTTGTGTCTTCATCACATTGGTAATCGACTAAGCTCCTTGAATCGCATGTTCTTGAACGATCTTTTGTGTATTCTTCAACGAGAGTTTGATGTGTATCTTCTTGTATGATCCTTTGCTACAAAAATGAACAAACTAATGTTGACGGTTGAGGCTGAGGCACGTGTTCAACACGCTTCCCTTAAAAAAGATTCCGCGCCTCTACATAAGACAACGCGTCTGTCTCCCAGATTGAATGAAAAAACCCTCTTTAAATTTGTCTATACACAATTTATTCTTGTTGTTGTGTATGTTTTGAATGTTTCGCGTTAATTAGTCTTCGCAAAACACCATAATTAACAAGTACTAGTCTAGCATGCTTTAGACTATAATACTTTAGCATGTGAACAGAATATGCATCATTTCTGATTCTTCACAGCCATCACAATATCACTTTGAAACAATCAACCCTTAGTTTAGACAACATTATGAAACTTATTCAAAATCTCCAAACCTTAATATTCAGGAAAGTCTCACAAGTTAATGTATATAGAACATACATAATTTTTCATTCATTTAAGGAGCTAACTCTTTTGCCTTTGATCTTCAAGGCTTCACCATTGACTTATATAGATTTTGAACATAAGTCTTAATCCAAATCATTTTGATGAATACGTCCATCACCACAAGATGAACGTTACTCGTCTACGTACAATCACTATTATGTCGAGATAAAGTCAACTAGTTTGACACTCAAACTCTTGGAATTCACACTTGCATAAAGTGATTTATGCATTTCATTGTTGTCTCTTGAAACTAGTTTTTAAGATACTCTTCCAAAATTAAAGACAAACTTTCACATAGTTCAAACAAAATGGATGGGAGTAGAAACATCTATATGTTCATTGTTATTGTAAGCTTATTATAGTAAATCTCTTAAGATTTAATTAAATTCAATTACCACAATAGCATAATAAATCTCTTATGATTCACACTCGGTGAATTTTCAAATATGAATGTCCAAGGATATAAATATCTCATTACGTTACGGTTCACACTTAGTGAATCTCAAAGAAGTTAAATACGTCATTAACATATATTAATTCACATTTGCCGGTTTCTAAAGAGCTAAATATCATATTCATGCGTATTTCATCTTAATACACTCACCACATTATTCAATGACCCTCTCATGATGTGGTTATATATTTGATGTCCTTCTTAGACTTTTGTCAATGCAACAACTCATAAGTTGTTTCTTATGCAATATTCTTTTTGGAATTTAAAATTATTCTTTTTTTTATTTACATAAATTTTCATCAAAAAAAAAACTATTTTTTGCACTTCACAATAAATTTAGCTATATTTGGTTGTAAAACTGCATGTGTTATCCGAAGATATTGAACACAAAATAATAATACAACCGAAACTACAACATAAAATGTAAAACACTTTTTAATAATAAATATTCAAATGGATAAATATACGACATCTAGACATCAAATCTCAAAGTGTTATTATCTTCAACACTTTCATCATTCAACAGGAATCATCTAAATGATATCATTTTATGTTATGTATTGAGGTACTCCCTCAAATAGAAATCCATGCACACATATCCCCATATCCTTGTTTCAATTTTGAAACAATAGCCTTAAACAAATATGTTCAAAACAACATCAAGTTGTCACAATTACTACACTTAAGTGGCGAAGCTTGAACAATCGGTCTTGTTCACACAACACGAACTTGTTTTCCACCATAAAGTAACCTTGAGAACACTATATTAGTTTAACATATAATACTTTTCGCAAGAGTAACGAACCATTTTGCAAAATTTAAAATATGCAAAACTTTTGTTTAAAATCATTGTAAATCATTTCCTTCGTTTTGCAATATATTATATTATTATATCAATAAGGGTTTATAAAATTAAATATCAAAACATAAAACAACAATCAGTTTTATATAGTTTAGATTTAATATTCGAGTACTAAAACAGTTTCTAGCACACATGTTTAAAAAAAACATGTTATAACGTGCACTTTATAAAACTTAACATTTTCATATAACGTTTTCCAAGGATAGAGTTTATAAAATAACCATTTCAAAATTGTTTCTAACACGCACGCTAGAAAATTAAATGTTCACAAAACATTTCCAGTCAGTATGATTTATAAAATAAACAATTTAAAACAAACACATTAGAACTTAAACGATTCTAGCACGCACATTAGACGAAAGACAATACATACATGAACCATTAAACGTTGAGGCAAAACTTTTTAAATTGTTGGTTTCTCTAGTGTATAGCTCAAAAGTCGCTTTATTAACACCGAGATAATGCTTGAATTATTAGTAACTTAATAGGAGGAATATGAACAGACACACGTGAAATCTTTTATGCTATATTTCACCAAGTAACACATGTACATATCACTACACTATTTTCTAACACGCTCGTTAAAAAATTAACGTTTACACAAAACGTTTTAAACGTATATTCTTATATATATAATGAATCGTATCGTACACACATGTTAGATAATTAACATGAGGAAAAGAGGTGTTTAGGAAAATTTTTTAAACATATTATTTTATAAAAATAATCATTTCTAACACACATGTTAGGAAATGAAACGTTTACAAAAACTGATAAACCCGATCTAATGTGCATGTTAGATTATTAATGTTTGCAAGAAACGAATTGTTTAATAAAAACCATTTCTAACACAATTGTTAGACATAAACAATTACAAAAATCATTAAAACAAAATCAATAAAATCCCAGTGGCTTTACAAGACCGTTTCTAACACTATAGTTAGAATACAAACGATTACAAAAATCACTTCTAAAAACCAAACGGTTGAATCAAGAATACGTTTTGTAACACGGTATAGGATTTAAGATTACACCATGATCTCTAAAAATCCAAACATTACAAGTTGTACTACACACGTAATTTCCCAAAAAAATATCTATAAGATTGTAATCTCTAAATATTATTATTTTAAACCATTTCGTGAACCCAAAATCCGTATAAATAAGGTTTTAAGATTGTAGAAACAATCTCAAGAAATATGTTTTGAGATTGTAGGACATGAGTCACATTTTATTAAAAATAAAATAAATGCTAACGATACTCTCGTTAGTAATGGGAAGTATATGAGTACAATACCGTTTACAAAATCGAATAAAATGAATGCAATATACAAATTTTTATATTCAAAATTGATAAGATAATGTGCCTTTATCAGGTACTTCATGTAATAGCTTCGTCTTGTGTCTTAATCACATTGGTCATCGACTAAGCTCCTTGAATCGCATATTCTTGAACGATCTTTTGTGTATTCTTCAACGAGAGCTTGATCTATACCTTCTTGTATGATCCTTTGCTGCAAAAACGAATAAACTAGTGTTGATGGTTAAGGTTGAGGCACGTGTTCAGCACGCTCACCTTAAAACAGATTCCGCGCCTCTACATAATACAAAGCGTCTGTCTCCCAGGGTATAGCAGCCGAAGCAGTTTGTACTGCCAGAGATGTCCATGTGCCCTAGGTTACATTAGGTAAATCGTACTGTTAGAACTTGTGGAAAAGTAAAAAGAAAATGGTAGACAAATCAAATAGAGAAGCGCGTATTTATATGTTCTCAACATATGGGTCTTCAAAGCTTTCTTCTTCACCAATAACTCTTCATGCATGCATGTACTTTTTTTTTCTTGGATTTCCTAGCTTCTCATTTTTCTAGCATGTTTCAAATGAGGCACATAGCCTACTATATATACAAGAGTTAAGGGTGAGTGAAGAAACTCACTTAATTAGAGACTTAATTCTCTAATAAAACTAATCAAGTGTAATAAAGAAAACTCTACTCAACAGTTTCAACATATGAAGAGGTATAACTTTAACAACTTAATAAACTAATTTCCATTCATAATTTGTAATTTCCCAACAATACATACCAGATATCAGCAAAGAGTTAAATAAGTTGTGAACCATTGATAGGCTTGCTTGTAACTAAACAAATTACTTTTCCTGTCGTGTGGTGATCTTTTGAACAATTTGTTTTTAATGTTTGCAAAACAATGAGTAGTTTAAGGTGGAGGGATCCTGAGTTTCAAGACGAAGCCTCGGACATTCCTAGTTTATTAGGAAAAACTTTTGATATCTCTGATGGAGGAATCCTAGGTTCCAGGAAGAATTTAGGGATATCAATTTTGATTAATATAACGATAAAACATTTTGACTTTTACTTATGTCTATTTGATTTTACATTAAAAGATATTGACAAAAACTATACTAAATCGAATTGAATAATAACATAAGTTTGGAAATAACTTTTCACCAAATACTTAGGAAATTAAACGAGAGAACAAACCTGTTTGGATAGGATAGGGTTTATGTTGATAAGCATTAGGAATCTTTGGATCTTTGAAGACAATCCATAAGAACTTCTCAAGTTCATTCTAGAATTCTTGCAACAAACATTAGGATAATAATCTCTGAGAATTATTATTTAGATATGTGATCTTTAGGATCCTAGGAAAATCCCAAAAACAGCTTTGACTGAACATAAAGATCCTGGGGAAAATGACGAAAACAATTTTGATCATAAAGATCCTAGGGAAAACCCCAAAAACAGCTTTGATTGATTATAAAGATCCTGGGAAAAATCCCGAAAACAATTTTCATCATAAAGATCCTGGGGAAATTCCCAAAAATAGCTTTGATCTTGAGTTAACACCTAAGTGTTAAATACTTGGGACAAGCCAATCATGAGTGACATGAAAATGCCAAAACCTTGTTTGAATACTTGGGACAAGCCATGGTTGTATAATATGTTCATGTTATTCCATTGATACTATACTTGAGGATCCATCATGTAACCAATAACAACGAAATTGTCAGCCACCTTTAAGATGAATTAGTCGCGTCATCTTGAATTACATGTAGACAACATGCGCTCCTTGAAAGGTGTTCAAACCCAATTCGTAGAAAGGTGAAAACCTTTGAAGGGATTTATACCTTAAACTTAGAGGGGTGGCTAAACCCCTAGGAGTGCATTCACTTTTTAGTCAGGATCCCGATTCTGTAAAACACTTGAACCTTTGTGAGGGTGGGTGTTAGCCGAGCTAACACCTCTCCGACGCTTATGTCAGTAATGGAATTCAAAAATAATAAAAACAAAATAATTAATTGAAATAGTAAGGTTAGGATACATACCATACTAAGTTAGAAACAAATTCTAACTTACACGAAGTAGAGCTTAAGATGAACAGCATTCCAGGACTTTGGTAGGATCCTGCCATCCATAGATAATAGTTGATACACTCCTTTTCCTACCTCAGCCTCGATATTATATAGTGCTTGCCATTGGGGTGCTAATTTTCCGTCCTTAGGATCCGTTGTATTCTGAAATGCCTTCCTTAGTACGAGATCTCCCACTTGAAATCTTCTAACCCTAACGTTCTTGTTATAGGACTTGGTGATCCTTTGTTGGTATGTCGCCATACGAATCCTTGTAGAATCTCTGAGTTCATCCACCACGTCAAGATCATCGGCAAGATCCTGATTGTTGGTTTCAGGATTCTGGAGGCAGGATCTTGAAGTAGGGATCACCATTTCAGTTGGTATCATATCTTCGGTCCCAAACACTAAAGAGAAAGGAGTTTGCCTTGTTTCATTCTTTGATTTGGTTTTATCTACCCATAATACAAATGGCAGTTCTTCGGCCCATTTTCCTTTCTTTGTCCCCAGCTTCTTCTGCAAATTGTTGACAATGATTTTGTTTGAGGATTCCGCTTGTCCATTGGCTTGAGAGTGTACTGGCGTGGAAGTGATCATCTTTATACCCTATGCATCACAAAATTCGGTGGTTCTCTTGCCAATGAATTGAGATCCATTATCACATATTATCTCGACTGAGATTTCGAAGCGTGTCTGGATATTTCATTTGATGAAGTATATCACCTCTTGTTCTCTAATTTTGGCAAATGCTTCTATTTCAGTCCATTTGGAAAAGTAATATGTCATTGCTAACATGAAAACCTTTACCTGGAGCCTTTGGTAATTTTACCACGATATCCATCCCCCATTTCATGAAAAGCCATGGAGATACGATAAGATGGATGGGTTCAGGTGGTTGATGAAGAATGATGTTGTGTCTATGACATGCATCACACTTTTGAGAATAGATCATTGCATCCTTCCTCTTGGTTGGCCAATAATAACCAGTCCTAAGGATTTTGGAGAACGGTGATCAAGCTCCAGTATGATTCCCACAGTCGCCTTCATGGATATCTTTTAGAACTTCTTGTATTTCAAGATCCTCCATGCGTCTCAAGTATTGACCTGCGAGAGATTTTTTATAGAGAATTTCATTTAAAATAATGAACTTGGATACCATCATACAAAAGGCTATAGGATTCTCATCCTTAGAAATCTCGTTGTGTTGCAAGTATTTCTTTATAGGTTGGACCCATGATTCCTGACTATCTTGAGGATCCTGATCAGCAACACCTTCAGAATCATTTACTTCATTGACTTGGGGATATCTCTCAATAACCTCCCTTATTAACTTCTTTTCATTAGGTGAAGGCATTATTGTGGCTGGATTCAGGATATGTATGATCGGAATGTTTATTTCCGTCATGATCCTAAAGGAAGATCCAAGATTTGCTAAAGCATCTACTTCAGCATTTTCCTCCCTGTGTACCTGTTCAATGATAAAGGAATCGAATTTCTCTGCCAGATTTTTAACTATCTGAAGACATTCTGTTAGTTTTTCAATTCTAACAGCATAGGAGCAATTGAAGTGGCTAGCAAGCAATAAGGAATCAACGAATACATGAATATTTTTAATTTCTAAATCCTTAGACAACTGAATGCCATCAATTAAAGCTTCATACCTCGGCTTCATTATTTATGGCACGGAAATCACATCTGATTGTGTGGGGTATTATGTCCCTCTATGGTGATTTCAAGTTGATTCTTAAGCATATCCCCTTGACATTTGAGGCCCCATCAGTTAATAATATCCATTTATCCCTATCCTGGTCTAGTTGTTGAACTTCCCAGCCAGCTTCCTACCGGATATCACTACTGAAATTAGCCACAAAGTTAGCAAAAGCTTGGGATTTAATTGCTTTCCTAGGCTCATAAACAAGATCATAAGCACTTATTTAAAAAACCACTTAGCCATCCTACCAGACACTTCATGTTTTCTCAAAACATTTTTAATATGATAATTAATTTTAACGAAAATAGTATGTGTCTTAAAATAATGCCTTAACTTGGTAGATGTCATAACTAAAGCTAAAATTAACTTTCTAAATGGGAATACATGGTTTCAGCATCAAGTAGACTTTTACTTACATAGTAGATAGGATGTTGCTACCCTTCGTGATCCTTGACTAGTACAGCACTTACTGTGTCTCAGGATACCGCTAAATAAAGGAATAATGGCTCACCATCTTCAGGCTTCATGAGTAAAGGTGCTGATGAAAGGTATTCTTTTAAGTCTTCAAGCGCCTTCTCATGCTTTGTTCCAATTCAAACTTCTTGTTCTTTTCAAGATCTGATAGAACTCTTTGCTCCTTTCTAAGGATCTCGAGATAAACCTTTTCAAGGCTGCGATCTTGATGGTTAATCTCTAAACATCCTTTACGTTGACAAGTGCTTTCAGGTTCATGATAGCTTTGATCTGCTTTGGACTTGCTTCTATCCCCCTCTTAGTAACCATATATCCCAAAAACCCGGTTTCTCCCACTCCAAAGTGACACTTAGACGCATTCAGCTTCATGTTGTACTTGTTAAGGACGTCAAAGGCTTCTTCAAGATCCCGGAGATGATTCCCAGCTTTCTTTGACTTCACCACCATATCATCTATATAGACCTTCATGATGTCCCTAGTTGCTATTTGAACATCATGTTGACCAATCTTTGATAGGTGGCACCTACATTTTTCAAACCAAAAGGCATTACAGTGTAACAATATATACCTATCGGGTTCATGAATGTCGTATCTTCTTGATCTAAGGGTTCCAGTTGGATTTTCTGGAATCCCGAAGAGCCATCCATAAAGGTTAGCATTTCACGCCCAGCAGTTGCATCTACCATCAAGTCTATGTGTGATAAGGGGAAAGGATCTTTGGGACAAGCTTTGTTGAGGTCTGTGTAGTCAACACAAATTCTCCACTTGCCATTTTTCTTCTGTTCTACCACCACGTTAGCCAACTATCTTGGGAACTTCACTTCCTTGATCATTCGAGCATTCAACACCCTTTCAACTTCTTCTTGGATAATGGCATTTCTTTCTGGAGTGAACTTCCTTCTCTATTGTTGGATTGGCCTAAAACTTTTATCCAAACCTAATTTGTGAGAATAATATTTTTAGACATACCTGTCATCTCCTCGTGTTTCCATGCAAAGTTGGAGATTCTGCTTTTGAGGAACTTGTCCAATTGATCTTCAATTTCTTCAGGAGTTCCAGTTCCTGTCAACACTTTGATGTTGGAATCCTGATCATCTAATTGTACTTATTTGACCTCTTGCTTAGCTACTTCCAAGACATCAAGTGTTTTGTTCTTTGATTGCTATGCTTGAGTTGATTTAGTTGTTGGTTTCATTGACGAGGCATAACAGTTTTTAGCTTCTTGTTGATCACCTTGAATCTTGACACTCCCCCAAGGCATCGGCATCTTGAAGCACTAGTGATAAGTTGAGGGGACTGCTTTCATATCGTGGATCCAGGGTTGGCCTAAGATAACATTGAGAAAGGTTAACGCATCAATAACACAAAATTTATGGATAGAGTTTACTCCCTCAACATAAACTAGAAGCTTGATCTCTCCCACTGTACTCTTGGCTTCTCCGCTGAATCCACCAAGACTGAAAATTTTGATGCAATCTTGGAGTCATGAATGTTCATTCTCTTCAGGGTCTCTAGTTGTATGATATTCACCGAGCTCCCATTGTCCACTAGGATCATGCGCACAAAACAATTAGCAACATATAGTGTTATGACCAAACCGTCATGGTGAGGATAACGAATGTTATTCCTTTCCTCATCATCAAATGTGACTCTGTATTCTTTGGGTAAGGTCATCGTCTTGGTTGTTCCCTCGAGCTTTTCTGCTTTAGCTACTTTGGCATTCCTTTTAGCTGCTGAGTAGGACGTGTCGCATACATCTGAACCTCCGGAGATAACATTCACAATCCGGGCGCCTGGAGGTGGAGATTCCGCCCTTTTGAGATCCTGCTCGGGATCCTGGTTTCTATTTTTCTTTCCCGTCAACTCTTTTAAGAGACCCTTGCTGAGTAGGTAACTGATCTCCCTCCTTAAAGCAATACAGTCTTCCGCCACATGACTGAAATCTTCATGGAAAGCGCACCATTTGGACATGTCCTTCAAGGCAGCATTTTTCTCGTTCTTTCGTGGCCATCTTGCCTTTTCACCTAGTTCCTGCATGGCACACATTAGTCCAGGAATATCAACTGAAAACCAGTAATCATTTAAATTAGGATAAGATTGATCGTCCTCATCATCGTCTACCACATTGACCCTATCGTTACTGGAATTAGGTTTGGATCGATATGGTTTAGATGACGGGGAATCCGACTTCCTATTCGGGTGGTTTTCTGGCGGTGGATAAACCGATCGTCTCAACTACTACTTCTTTGGATAAAGAAGCATTAAGTATAACTATAGCTTTTGATCAGCAGCAACCCAAGGAGCATAAAGCTTATTGGCAACAAATTTATCATCAACCATGGTTTCTGGTAGAGTGTAGCATCTGGTTCTTCCAATAAAGGTAGTAGATGGAGATAGCTTAATAGTTATTGTTTTGGTCAAAATCTAACAAAGGAAATTTCGTAACCAAATTAGTGAGTGAGGAGTGGTGCTTGGTTGAAATGAATGTAAAAATGAGGTGACACAAGAATTTGTTGCGAGGAAAAAACCCGTTATCCTGAGGATAACAAGAAAAAAACCCCGGGCGGTGAGAACTATCACCACCGGTTTATTAATAATCAAAATCGGTTACAAGTGTTGGAGCTAATTGAATCGTGATTACAATATGCGATTGTAAGTCCCGAATCTGGATCACTACAAATATGATATCAACAATCTAGGAGTTGGTGCGGAAATCCAACGCTAGATGATTCAAGAACACTAATAAATACAAACACGTAAAACACACAAATGGCTTCAAAACACACGTTAATATTAACGTCGGGTGCTTAAACACTAACAGTACAATACTCGTCTATGATAACCCTTAGACGGCCAAAATCACACGTGAATGAACCACCCTAACCCTATACAATGCATTCTATATATATAGGGAACTAACCACTCAAGCCCAACACTAACCAAAAGCCCACCGAGATCCAATTGGATCTCGGTTTACATACACAGCCCAAACAAAACAAACAAACTAAGTACAAACCAAATAACTAAGCCCAACAATCTCCCCCTTAGTTTGTAACTTGGTTCTCAATCATGCTCCATATAATCGATGTCAGCGTCTTTCAAACCACTTGCCTAAAATTTGCATATGATAATAGAAGCCACCATGCTTGTATATTCTTTTGCAGCCAGTTCAAAAATCGGGTCGGCAATTATCTGAAATGCACTGAGTGTCTTGATGTCTTTCTCTCCAAGCTTCAGCAGATCTCGTGGGTCAAAAAATCTATACTGCCCATTGCCCTTCTGCAGACGTACAACCACAGTAGCAGTTTCACTGTCATACATCCAGAATCTCATATTATCCAGAGTACCATCTGGAATAGCTTTAGGCACAGGAATATGAGTGACTTTCTTTGTAGCAGGCCACATGACATCGACCATTGTCTTTCCTGTCTTTGGATCCACGACCTCCTTTGCTTTCTTCAAGAACGAGTCTCTAGTTGGCATCTTTGGAAAGCCTTCATCAACTTGATTTCTCAGAAAGTTCCAGAAATCCCTACCACGTTTATCATTTGTTGGATTGTGGAATGGGGAGTTTATCAAATCACTGAGATCCACCTTAGTCCAAGAACCAAAGTCTTTCATCTTATTATAGTACTCAGTGGTCCCGGACTTCCGTTTAACCCACCACATGTTCTTTTCAGCATCAAAACCCCATGACACAACTCCAGAACGATCTCCATACTTATCCGAAAAACCCTTTTGAAGAGTAACCCTTTGGGTTTCTTCTTGGAATGTGTGTCGTCTTCTCCAAGTCACCGTAATCTCCATTAATCCTGCAACGCAACCCCTTTAACTTCCAAAAATTAACCCTAAAACAATTCTCCAAGTCAATGACGGCTTAAATCCTTGCATATCACAAGAGTAAGCAGTTTAGAGATCACTCATTACCTATAACACGATCAAAAGAGCACCAAATACAATAGAATGTGATTAGCTTATGTTTGTGGGATTTTCGGCTGAGTGGTTTGAGAGAATTTGAAAGTGTTATTGAATGAATGAGAACAAAATCTGGGATAAATATTATTTATACCCAAAAGATATGGGCTGAGAACCCACAAACAAGCCCAACCCTTTGTTTCAGCCCAAAGACATGTAATCTCATACCTAACAATCCAGTCTAAAGCCCAAAGTAATATAAACACATTGAAAACGACCCAGTTAAATCACATGTTTTGAGGAGAGTGATTTCGATATAAAGCAAATAAAAAAACATAAAACATAAAGAAAACAAGAATACGTTTTGAGATTTTTGCAGATGGGATCAAATTTTAGCTATTTAAAACGAACCACCTTTTATGAAAAGATCCGAACATGAGATCATATTGATTAAGGTACTTTCACAAGGATTCATTTTCAGCATTATTGTGACATAATGAAAAGGTTGATAGTAGGTAATTTTCATGAATTTCATTGCGATAGTGATATGATTAGATTCGATTAGGCATGAAACTTACATGGACATCACTTATGGACCTCTGATGCTCCTTATCTATTCTCAAGGCGTATTTGGCTTTCCCTAGATCACCCCAATTTGACTCCAACCCCTTAGTACTTGATCAAAGTATTTTTCTCTATACAAAATGATTTTAAGCTTTAAGGTTGAACGTTGGACTTACATGCCATCTGGACTTACAAGCGTTACATTTAGGGTGTTTAGGACTTATTTTAGTGCCCCACCCCTATAGTTTCCTGAGACCCCTTTAGTCTTTTAGAAAACAATTTAATGATAAATTAAATAATAATTTTTTTTTAATATGAAATATAACCTTTTTGGCGATCAAGATACTAACGGGCTCGTGTATGACTGGGTAATTGCTTTTCTGCCTATCATTCGAAGAGATGTGTCTAGGAACATGCAAATATTTTCAAAATGACTCTCCACAATAAGTTTAGCAAATTTAGTTTATATCACTTCAAAATTTTAATTATCATGAAAAGCTTCCACACACATCAATAACTAATCAAAAGCCTTTTTAGCCTAATAACTTCACATGTTAGGCACTCAAAATCAATTTATCTATCATTTCACAAAGGTTGGATCAATTTTCATTTGAAAAACTTTAAACAATCTGAAAAGCTTTTAGCTGAATAATAATATCACTTCCCAAAAGACAGTTTTGAGACTCGATCACCCCGGTCACTCTTAGGTTTCAAGTAAATGGCTACCCCGTATGTCCACAAATGGTTAACAGGACCAAACACATATGAAAATACATGTCCTTCCAACTTAGAGTTACCGACATAATTTTAAGTGAAAGAATTCAAAACACAAAACATATCACAATCGCCCCAGATGCTTTCAGTCTTTAGACGAATGGCTATCCTCTGTGACTCTACAAGTAGATCACCGGACCAAACATACATAAGTATATGTTCTTCAAACTTAAGCAACCGACATAATTTTAAGCGAAAATGAAACTTACACACACAAAATTTTTTTTTTTTTTAATTCAGGAACGAAATTAATATTTTCAAATTTTAGAACACCGTTACTTACAGTACCCTTCTGTGTGATCTTTCCCTTTTCCTCCTACAAAGGACACATACCCACCGTTAAAGGTTTGAATGTCGTGTAGTTGGGAAATGTCTCTTGTCATGTGCCTGGAACAGCCACTATCAACATACCAAGGTCTGATGATATTCCTCCATAGCTGTCCCTGCAGAAAGTGTGGAATTAGTTAGAGTTTGGCACCCAGTCCATTGTGACACTGGGTACACCTGAGTCATCTATACTAGTTACGGGCTGCCATGACATATCTTCTCAATTATCTAATATGGAAGAAGAAACCTTCTTTACCGGAGACTTAGGCATCCATTTATATTTACCATTGTAAGATTTACTGTTGTTTGTACGAATGGATGGATTAATCTCTGGTTTGCGTGTAGAGGGAACAAACCAATTTGTTCTCCCGACAGGCCAAAGTTTAGAAATCGAGTTAATTTTTGAAGTAGAAACATGGTTTCCACCCCTTTTCCGAGACATGTTAGGCTTGGTCTAATGAGGACTAAACCTGCCATATTTGTTTCGGTTCCAATCACCGTCAGAGGAATTAGCCGTATGATGCCTAAATCTTTGCCTGTAAGAATTGTGAGGCATATAGGGCGTATTCCTCTAATAAAATCCATAATATAGAACATATGGACGATGTGGAAAATTTCTGGCAATATGACCGGGAGTGCCACAGTTAAAACAAGTTTGACGTTTTATGTAGAAGTCATTTTGGGCAACTCCTAGTCTAAACTGGTTGTGTGGACTAGTTTGTTTAAAGTCGCGAGAGCCATGTTTCACATTGTGAAACATATCACCTTGTTTGTCATTAGAGCATCCCTCTTTAACAAATTTTGGTGGTAAATACTTGTTGAATTTTTTGGGTTTTTCAATTTTATTTGAAACCACATTAGCAGAATTTAAAGTTTTAACTGAATCAACCACACAAGAATCGTCGCTATTTAAAACAGAGCCCACACAAACAGTCGGAATAACAGAATTCAAAGCAGGTAGTTTTAAAGTAACATCAGAATTAAAGTCTTTATTAAACGAAACACAAGCTTCATCATCCTCATCAGTCCAATCCTCAACAATTACTTTCTCTTCACATGAAGTAAACACGTTAGTATCGTTCACTCCTGAGGTAGATGCACTCACATAATCAGATTTGTCATTCTTATCATGTATACCGTACTTCATGTTCTGTACCTTTTCTTCCTATTCTTTGGTGACAGGAAGTTGAACATAGTTGTCATTGTAAGGTAGGGGTACCTGGCTGTACCCTAGTCCCTCGCCTTCCTTTTCCTTCCACCATAATTGATTATCAATCATTGAATTTACTACTTTACTGGATACCTCAAATTTTTTAAAATCAAGTTCAGCTCTTTCAAACTTAGCATTTAAGTTCAAAATTTCCAATTTGGAGGCTTCCAGTTTAGCAGTTAATTCAGTAATTTCCTGCTTGGCATCTAGGTGGTGACAACACTTTATACTGAATTCAGACTTAAGCTTAGAGAGATCCTTTTTATATGCTTCTATTTTATCTAAGAAGGATTTTTCATTTTTCTTAAGTTTAAAGTTTTCTGATTTTACTCTTTCCATGTATCTGATCAAGTTATCATTATAAAGTTTATATAAGTTGATTTTATCAACACAATCTAGAGAACATGGTTGAAAGCTTACCTCAGATGAGCTAGAGGGAGTGAACGCCATGAATGCGAATTGAAGTTCCTTGACTTGCTCCTCAGCAGCGTTTTCCTCTTCAATGTCTTCAACATTTACAAAATTTGCGGTCTGATTTCCAATGTTGAGAGCAGCCATCTGATCCTCCAAAGATAACTGTTGAGCAATCAATCCCCTTTCACCATTTCCCGAACTCTCACCAACATCTCCCCTAGCATTACCCACTGGAACCAGCGCCCTTTCTGTTTTTCCTTCCATCGCTGGGTTAGTACATTCACGAGCAAAATGACCCGGCTCGTGACAGTTATAGCATCTCAAAGTTTTCTTGTTAAAACCCACCTTCTGATTATTAGGCATGTTCCAATTGTTTCTACCAGTCCTCTTAGTGAATTTCTTGGCATGAAGCACTGCCATGGCGATTTTCCAAGCAATATCCATTTCCTCAACATCATCAGGGTGAATCTGATCGAGTTCAGCAGCCACAACTGGTTGAACCAAGTCTCCAGCTATAAATGCATTATAGCAGTTCATGAACCCTGCCATTAGAGCTGTGTTCTCCTGAGTCTCTTTCGGAATGGAGGGAAGCTATCTTGAGTTCTGACCTTGAGCAGCACCAGCAGATGAAGGTTGGGCAGACTTGGTGAAGAAAATTGGAGCTTGTTGAGGCGGAGTAGAGTAAGACTGGCCTTGAGTGGACTTAAACATCTGAGAGTTTCCTTGGGTTGGAGGTTGCTGAGTGGCCTTGAACATAGAGAAACTATCTTGAGAAATAAGAGCATTGTTGGAGGAAACGTTGTAACCAGCTGCACTGTAAGAATTCGCATGGTTTATTTCATGTTGCTTGTCGTCCATATCACATGCCTTGATAGTAGCCATCATCTCAGAGATAGACATTCTGTTGAGATCTTTAGTCTTCTTGATAACAGCAACATTCATATCCCAACTCTTTGGCAACGAGTTTACCAGTTTGTTGTTTATCTCTGAAGTTGCTAGATAAATACTCGCAGATCTCATTTTAGTCACTAGAGATATGAACCTTTGGAGTTGAGTTTCCAACGACTCCCCCAGAACATTATTAAACATGTTAAACTTTTGTCGCAGCAAGTCTTGGCGACTCTTTTCATATCTTTGTTTCCTTCATACACCTCGATTAATGCCTCCCATAGTTCCTTAGCTGATTGAAGTTCTCTAAAATCAAGGGCAATTTCAGGTGAAAGTGCCATGGCTAGAGTTGATAGGGCCCTTTCATCCTCTTCAACTTTGGCAAAATCATCATCATCATACTGTGCAACCGGCTTTACAACAACCTCGCTTGAATTCTCAATACGTGATGATTTGGGGTCCTCTAACTATGCTTCTCCAGATCTTAGCATCTTTCATTTTAACATACTTCTCGAATCGAAATTTCCACAAACTGAACCCCTCATGAGACAATAGACGAGGTACACGAGTAGTTGTCCCTATTATGGAATCAGTTCTTGATGAAGTAGAGCATTTGATGACACATTGCTGTTGGTTAATTGTTCCATTTTTTTTTTTAAATTAGTTTAAAATTGATTCTGGTCCAGAAGATTTTATAGTCCTAGTCCAAGTATTGAGTCCAAATCAACTAATCAGGTCCAAATAGAGCCTGCAGTTTACTGAGCCGAGAACTAAAGGTTGACCGATAACACCTTCAATCAACAGAGAACACCACTATTGACCGAGAACAATATTGACCGAGAACTAGAAGTCGACAGAGAACACTCTTAGTTAACCGAGAATACTTGGATGTAGCTGAGAACTTGGCAGAATTGGCCAAAAACCAACAAATTTCACCGAGAACGACCAAATGATGGCCGAAAACAATGAAAACTTTCTGAGAACTTCCAGGAAACCCAAAGATGCTTTGACCAGATAATTTTGGTAACAAATTAAATCCCGAAATCTCTGGGATTTGAATTTTAACCAAGATTAGATCAATCTTCAATCCAAAAAGGAAGTCTTTCCTTCTCTGACGAGAGTATTACCGGAAAGTCAAACACAACCACCAAAGATAAAAATCTTGAATCCTTGATATCACAATAACGAGCCTGAATAGGTCTAAGGCACTGATACCAATTGTAAGTCCCGAATCTGGATCACTACAAATATGATATCAACAATCTAGAAGTTGGTGCCGAAATCCAACACTAGATGATTCAAGAACATTAACAAACACAAACACGTAAAACACATAAATGGCTTCAAAACACACGTTAATATTAACGTCGGGTGCTTAAGCATTAACAGTACAATACTCGTCTATGATAACCCTTAGACGGCCAAAATCACACGTGAATGAACCACCCTAACCCTATACAATGCATTCTATATATATAGGGAACTAACCACTCAAGCCCAACACTAACCAAAAGCCCACCGAGATCCAAATGGATCTCGGTTTACATAAACAGCCCAAACAAAACAAACAAACTAAGTACAAACCAAATAACTAGGCCCAATAGCGATTACTTGCTAAGTATTGAGTGCTAAGAGAGTGTGTGAAATGATCCAAGTATAGCTCTATTTATACAAGAGAGTAGCTAACTAAAACTCCTAACTATTCGGAAATAGTAGACTTCTTCCAATTAGCCGTTAAACTCCACGACCTTCATTGAGCACGTGGTAGTTGAAGTGGTTGAGTAGTAATCCGAGTCTTCAGCGAATCATGGGAACATTATATGACCTAGTAAACAACAGAAATAACGATTGATCCGTTAGTTATACAATATATTAAGGATACCTGTTACTTTGGAGGATACCATCTCCTGGAATTATCCTTAACATATCGCTTGCTTAGGATACTGAAAATCCGATGCTTAACAATTGTCCCCAAAATTGACGGCTGTGAAAGTGCTTTACAGCTGTTAATTTTTGAAATTTGAATTCTGCATGTGGAGTGGATAAGCTGCATGTGTCGATCGTCCATAGAACCATCAAAACCCTTTTGTTATCTTATATTTATCTCGAATAAATGTGTTAAACCTTCACCCGATCATTATTCAGGTAAATTTCTCTCTCTTTGCTCTTCATCTTCAATCACCATGAGTAAAAAACTCAAGCTTTCCGTCATCAAGTCCAAGCTCAGGAGGCTAAGGCTGCTGGGTTGGAGAATCCCTTTTGGGATGTGGCAGCTTGGGAGAAGATCGTGGTGGAGCTGAGCGGGGAGAATGTGGAAGTGCCGGGGCCGAGCACAGCGGATAAGGTGGCTGATGAGGCGGTGAAAGTTGGAAATATGGGTGGAGAGATCTTGAACAATTATGAAATGGGCTTTGTTTGTGATTTATGATGGTTGTAGTATGTTGAACAATTTGAATTTCTGTTTTGAACAATTATGCTTTAGGATAATTTGGAAATATGGGTGGGGGGATCTTGGTTTCAAGACGAAGCCCATGTTATCCTGAATTATGGACATTTTGTAGTGCCTGGGTGGAAGGGTCTTCCACTTGTTAAGAACAAAACCCGGGCATTGCCTTTTTATTTTCATGCACTTATCGTTAGTAATGGCATAATCTTTTGGCTTTTATATCGTGTGTTGTTTGCGTGATTTTTTAGAAAAAATATCTTGTTATGTTTCAATTGCAGCAAGTCTAAAATAGTTTTAAACTTATCTATTTTTAGCATGATATATCTTAAGGATAATGCATCCATAAAATACTTCTTCAGGACTTATTATGTTTAAAAATACCATATCTCAGGACAATGTATATGGAAAATATAACCTCAAAACTGATTGTAGGTAACAAAATATCCTAAGTATAACATATCCAAAAGATATGTATTATAAAAATTTCTATAAGTGAAAGTTGACAAAGTTTTAAGCCGAAAGATCATACTTCAAAAAGAAATAAGATGACAAACAAATTTAGACATAAAAGTGTACGTTTGTAACAGATATTAATTTAATGAACTTGTTCATGATGTCCCCAACTGTTGAATCCTTGTACATCATATTCTTTGGAATTTATGCTATCCGAGTTAGAATTAACTAAGTAGCATCTTTTGCGCTTTAGTGACTTGGCCAATCTTCGATATGTCAAAACCAAGTTATATAATTCTGGCGATTAAGCCTGCTTAATGGCGATAGAGCCTTCTTTCTAGCGACAAGGCCTTTTCTTGAGAGACATGAAAATGTCTAAACCTTAGATAAGACTGGGGAAAGTCCCAAACGTGAGCGACGTGAAAATGCCGAAACCTTAGATAACATGAAAATGTTATAAACCTTACTAACGTATGTGTGACACGTCTGCCACTTATCTTGAGTATCCGATCTATAGCCAACAACAACCGGATTATCAGCTGGTCTGGTCCGGCTGCCTTGAACTATAGTCGAACACATGCGCTCCAGGCGAGGTGTTACCCAATTCGTGAGAAAGGTGAAGACCTTTAAACCTAAGAAGATATCAAGGATATCTTATTCGTGTGGGAGGTGATCAGCCTCTAACTGTTGTCAAGATAACATATCCTTAGGATACCTACAAAACACTAAACTCTTGATGAGGGGTGGGTGTTAGCCTGGCTAACACCCCTCTGATGCTTAAGTCAGTAAACTTGATAAAGAGAAAATAAAGTTCAAATATGTAAGAATTTAAAGATAGGTTAGTGAACATACCTTTATCCTAAAATGTTAAGGATACGAGCATACCGGTTGAGGATACTAACAAAAATATGTCTTAAGATGGATAGCGTTCCAAGCTCTCGGTAAAGGAACACCTTCCATAGTGACCAATTTGTAGGCCCTTTTACCTGCTTCTACATCGATCAAGTAAGGACCTTCCCACTTCAGAGCTAGCTTTCCATCTGCTAGGTTAGTGGTATTCTGGAACATCTTTCTTAACACCATATCTCCTACTTGGAATCTTCAAATTCGTATGTTCTTGTTGTAGGACTTGGCTATTCTTTGTTGATAGGCTGCCATTCTGATTTTGGCAAGGTCTCTGAGTTCATCAATAGTGTCTAGGTCTTCAGTAAGGCTTTAATTGTTGGACTCAGTATCTTGGATGGTGGTTCTTGCTATGGGGATCACCATCTCTATAGGGATAACAGCTTCGGCCCCAAACACCAAAGAGAAAGGTGTTTGACCCGTTGCATTTTTTGAAGTGGTCCTATCAGCCCAATGTACGAAGGCAATTCTTCAGCCCATTTTCCCTTCTTGGACCCCAACTTTTTCTTCAAATTGTTGATGATGATCTTATTACTTGACTCTGCTTGACCATTGGCTTGAGGGTGTACTGGTGTTGAAGTTATCATCTTGATTCCCCAACTTTCACAAAAGTCGGTTGTCCTCCTACCGATAAACTGCGAACCATTATCACAAATGATCTCCACCGGGATACCAAATCTTCTCAGCACATTGCGCTTGTTAAATGAGATCACTTCCTTCTCTCTCACTTGAACAAATGCTTCCGCTTCGATTCACTTGGAGAAGTAATCTGTCATGGCCAGCATAAAGACTTTTCCACCAGGAGCCTTGGGCAGCTTTCCCACAATATCCATTCCCCATGTCATAAATGGCCACCGGGATATGATAGGATGTAGTGGTTCAGCTAGTTGATGCAAGATGTTGCTATGTCTTTGACAAGCATCACACTTCCTAGAGAAGTTCATTGCATCATTCTTCATTGTTGGCCAGAATTAACCTGTCCTCAGTATCTTGGATACTAAGGCTCTGCCCCCAGTGTGGTTTCCGTAATCACCTTCATGTATGTCTTTGAGGACTTCTTGTACTTCATGGTGTTCCAAGCACCTCAAGTATGGACCTGCAAGTGATTTTCTATACAAAATATCATTTAGGATAAAATACTGGGTTACCTTCATTCGAAAAGCTCTGGGATTTTCTCCTTATGGGATCTCGTTATCTTGAAGATACTGTATTATGGGACGGGTCCATGATACTGTATTGTCTTCAGGTTTTGAAGTCTCCATGACTTCGTGGTTCTCCTTTGTTGCCGGAGTCAAGATATGTACGATAGGTATCTTGATGTCATTTGGAATCTTGAGAGCTTATACTAAATTCGCTAAGTCATCTGCTTCAGCGTTCTCTTCCCTTGGTACCTGTACTATATCAAACTTCTCGAAACACATAGCTAATTACTTAACTATCTCTAAATATTTTGCTAAGTTTTCTGCATTTACTGCGTAAGAGCCATTAAAATGGTTAGCTAATAATAAAGAATCAACATAGACCTAAAGATACCTGACCTTCATATCCTTAGCTAATTGTAAGCCTGCTATCAAGGCTTCATACTCAGCCTCATTATTAGTGGCCTGAAATTCACAAGATATAGATAGAGGTATAATGTCCCCCTGTGGTGATTTTAGCAGGATACCTAGACCTGTTCCCCTTAGGTTAGAGGCTCCATCTGTATGCAAGGTCCAATTCTCCTTGACGTCCAATTGTTGAACCTCTTTTTCTACTTCTTCAAGGATATCCTAGCTAAAATCAACCATAAAGTCGGCAAGTGCCTGAGATTTGATGGATGTCGTTGGTTCATACACAATATCATATGCACTAAGTTTTATAGTCTACTTTGCCATCCTACCTAACATTTCTTGTTTTCTCAAGACAGCCTTAATAGGATAGTTAGTTTTTACATGAATAGCATGAGTTTCAAAGTAATGTCTTGATTTAGTAGAAGCCATTATAAGTGCTAAAATTAACTTTTCAAGATAATAATACCTGGATTCAGCATCTAGTATACTTTTACTTACATAATATATCGGATGTTGTTGACCTTCATGATCTTTGACCAGGACAGCACTTATTGAACTCCACGAAACAGCTAAGTACAAAGATAATGGTTCACCATCAACTGGCTTCATCAGAAGTGGTGCTAAGGATAAGTATTCCTTCAAGGACGCCAACGCCCTTTCTTGCTTCTCTCCCCATTCAAACTTCTGATTCTTCCTCAGGATATCATAGAAGTCTTTACACTTCTCTGAAGATCTTGAGATGAACCTGTTGAGAGTTGCTATTCTTCCAGTCAATCTTTGGACATCTTTGACATTTCTTGGCGATTTGATATATAGGATAGCTTTGATCTGCTCGGGGCTTGCTTCTATCCCTCTCTTGGTGACCATATACCTTAGGATTTTCCAGCTTTAACTCCAAAGTGACATTTGGCAGGATTCAACTTCATGTTGTACTCATCCAGGATATCAAATGCTGTTGCCAAGTCTTTGAGATGATCCTCAGTTCTTTTTTACTTTTCCATCATGTCGTCTATGTAGACTTCCATCGTGTCCCCCAGTTGGTCTTTGAACATCATATTGACTAGCCTTTGGTACGTTTCACCTGCATTTTTTAGTCCAAAAGGCATTGCAATATAACAGTATATACCTGTGGGGGTCATGAAGGTTGTGTCTTCTTGATCTGAAGGCTCCATTTGAATTTGTTGAAATCCCGAGGATGCATCCATGAAGGTTAATAGTTCGTGACCAGCAGTTGCATCCACCATTGAATCAATGTGTGGGAGTGGAAATGGGTCTTTTAGACAGGCCTTATTCAGGTCTGTGAAGTCCACACACACTCTCCATTTCCCATTCTTCTTCTGGACTACAACTAGATTGGCCAACCATCTAGGATAGTAGACCCCTCTTATCATTTTGGTTGAGAGTAGCTTCTGCACTTCTTCTTGTATGATGATGTTTCTTTCAGGAGCAAACTTCCTTCGCTTTTGATGCACCGGCCTAAAAGAATTATCTATACCAAGTTTATTAGTAATTATAGATTTAGAGATACCTGTCATATCCTCATGTTTTCGGGCGAAGGTAGAAGCTCGTTTCTTTAAAAAGGATACCAATCATTGTTCGATATCCTCAGGCATACCCGATCCTAAAAAAAATTTTATCTCAGTATCCTGATGATCCAAGGATGCTTCCTTCACATCTTGGTCCCTAGCTTACAGGACCTCCCCTGGTTGCTTCTGTAATTGCTATACTTGAGTAGGCCTCGCAGTCCACTTCATTGATGATGCATAACAATCCTTGGCGTCTTGATGATCGCTTTCAATCTTGATAACCCCCCCCCCCCCCCCAAGGACTTGGAAGTTTCACACATTGATGATAAGTTGAGGGTACCGCCTTCATGTAATGGATCCAAGGCCTGCCTAAGATGACATTACAACAAGATAATGAGTCAATAACACGAAATTTTTGTAGGGAGTTTAATCCCTCTATGTACACTGGAAGTTTGATTTCTCCCAACGTATCCTTCGTCTTGCCACTGAACCCTACGAGGACTGAGAATTTCGGGATAATCTCAGTTTCAGGGATATCCATTTTCTTCAATGCATCCAGTTGGATGATGTTCATGGAGCTGCCTCCATCAACGAGTATCCTGCGCATAAAACAATTAGCTATACATAAAGTGATTACCAAACCGTCATTATGAGGATCTACAAGATCACATCGATCCTCCTCTTTGAAGGATATGGTCCTTTGGGTGGTCAATGTGGAGGTACGGAGAGGTCTTTCTCCGTTATTCATCTTTGTTTCTTTGGAACGCTTCTTGGCCGCTGAGTATGAGGTTTCACAAATGTCCGATCCTCCCGAGATAAAGGAAACGACCTTAGCTCCGGGTAGTGGAGAAGGTGCCCTTTCAGGTATCTTGACAGGATCCTGACTCTTGTTCTTGTTTCTTCCAAACAGTTCCTTCAGGTATCCTTTGCTGAGAAGGTATCCTATTTCCTTCCGAAGTGCTATACAATCGTCAGTGCGATAACCAAAATCTTCATGGAATGCGCACCATTTGGACTTGTCTTTGCTGGATCCGGACTTTTCATTTTTCTTGGGCCATCTAAGCTTGTCACCTAAATCCTGCATGGCACATATTGCACCACCAATATCAATGTTAAAACAATATTCGGAGATTTTAGGATACTCCTGATCATCTTTGTCTTCTTCCACGGAGTTTATCCTGTGACTATCATGTTTGGAATAAGGCTTTGGCCTGGAGAACTTCTATGGAGAATCAGACTTTCTGTTGGTAGACTCATACTTTGAGATAACCAGATTTCCATGAGCCTTCTTGTCATCCTCTAGCCGAATGTATCTTATGCCCTATTTCTGACTTCGTCAAGATTCCTGCATGGAGTCATGACAAGATCGTCGTAGAAAGGAGAATCCTTCTTCAATCCCATCTTGAGAGCTTCAACAGCAGCTGTCATGTCAAGGTTGGGGATATCCAAAGCTTCCCTGCTAAATCTAGTTATGTAATCCATTAGGGATTCATTATTATGTTGAATTATTCTATATAAGTCACCTATCATTTTCTCAAAAGATCTACTACAAGAAAATTGATTATTGAATAAGTTAATCAAGTGAGCAAATGAAGTGATAGTATTAGAAGGAATACTTAATAACCATTTGAGGGCCGGTCCCGTCAGTGTTGAACCAAATCCCTTGCATAGGCAAGTTTCGTTGATGTCAATGGGGATGGGGTTGATCTCCATCCTTTCTCTATACTGAGCTACGTGTTCCTCAGGATCCAAAGTGCCATCGTATAGCTTCATGCTGGGCGTTTGGAACTTCTTGGGGATCTCCACGTCGCATATGGGCCAGGTGAATCTGGATAACCTGTGGCTGCCTGCGGGAACTTCAACTATGGGACGTATTATCCCGGGGATATTGGAAATCATATCCTTCATTTTCTGCAACTCCCTGGCTATCTCGGGGGATATCCCCTTATCCTACACAGATCCACGGTTTGTGTATAAATTAGCATTAAGTAAATTGTTACTGAGATCGTGCTTAGGCCTCTGGTATCCTAAACCTTGACTACTAGTTTCTCCATTGAGGGTAACTTCAGGATAAGGTGACGTCTGCATAGGGATATCATCCCCAACATGCACTTCAGAGGACACCATGGAAGATCCTGACGAGCATATGTCAGCTGGCATGGTTGAACGAGGCTACATGTTGATGGAGTCTGGCCTCGTTAGTCTAGGTAACTCCAAGGATACCGGAGGGTAAAATCCACAGTATCCTGACTGCTGCTGAGACGGAGTCCTTTTTGGTTGTGCCCCCAATGATCCGGAATTCTGAAGGATAGATTATCTTGGAGAATCAAAATCAAGGACCCTTGGCATGATTGGAGTAGCCTCCTGCCCTGGTTTCTTCTTGATCCCTTCAATCTCCTTAAACAACCTTGAGTTGGTCTTCTCTTGCTGCTCCATATGAGTTTTGACCTGTTTCATCAAAGCAAAAATGTCACTATTAGAGATAACCAGGTCTACCCGTGTAAAGGATCCCGGGTATGGTGGAAGTTCTCCTCTGGGCTGAGTGTTCTTTTTCGGGACTGGTGGAGGACCAGGGTTGACACTTGAAGCAGTGGTGACCACCGGAGCAAAAACGGAACTGGTTTTTGGTTGTGAGGCCATAATGAAGGGATGAAAATGATTAAGAATGAAATAAACGGTTTTGAAGGATTGAAGCACCGATTGCCCCATGGTGGGCGCCAAATTGTTTTGGTCAAAATCTAACAAAGGCAATTTCATAGCCAAATTAGTGAGTGAGGCGTGGTGCTTGGTTGAAATGAATGTAAAAATGAGGTGACACAAGGATTTGTTGCGAGGAAAAAATCCGTTATCCGGAGGATAACAAGAAAATAAACCCCATGCTGTGAGAACTATCACCACCAGTTTATTAATAATCAAAATCGGTTACAAGTGTTGGTGCTAATTGAATCGTGATTACAATATGCGATTACTTGCTAAGTATCAAGTGCTAAGAGAGTGTGTGAAATGATCCAAGTATAGCTCTATTTATACAAGAGATCAGTAGCTAACTAAAACTCCTAACTATCCGGAAATAGTAGACTTCTTTCAATTAGCCGTTAAACTCCACGACCTTCATTGAGCACGTGGTAGTTGAAGTGGTTGAGTAGTAATCTGAGTCTTCAACGAATCATGGGAACGTTATATGACCTGGTAAACAACAGAAAATAGCGATTGATCCGTTAGTTATACAATATATTAAGAATACCTGTTACTTTTGAGGATACCATATCCTGGAATTATCCTTAACATATCGCTTGCTTAGAATACTGAAAATCCGATGCTTAACAGTTATCATTAGAAATATGGAGCTCAAAGGTAGAGAAGCTTCGGAGGATGAAGATGCAGCCATGTACGGAGAGGAGACGAAGGGGAAAAGGCAGAGGATAGAAAAGTAGAGAGAGGATCGGTTTTAAGCAATTGATACAATGAATGATTTTAACTTTCTATATCCCAGAATGGAGGGATTAAAATTCTTTATATAGAATCAATAGGTACACATAAGTACATCACGAATAAAGTAAATACAAAGAAGTACACAAACAAAGAACTAACAATAACGATTACTTGCTAAATAATTATGATTGATGTATTATAAGTGTTTTGGTGCCTGGTTAAACATGTGAGAACGTACAAGAAGAATCATAGAGATAAAATTTCAGACAACTAACCACAAATCAAATCATGGAAGATATATGCAAAACTCTCATTCTTTATTAATGAATAGCTAGCTACAGTGAATATGAATAAATGATTCACCTTTTAGTATTAAATACATGAAACAATATTGTAC
Source organism: Bidens hawaiensis (assembly GCF_021521415.1). Lineage (NCBI taxonomy): Eukaryota > Viridiplantae > Streptophyta > Magnoliopsida > Asterales > Asteraceae > Bidens > Bidens hawaiensis. The sequence continues at coordinate 184,462 of NW_027494464.1, forward strand.
AAATAGAAATGTTCTTAAGCCATTTGACACTCGGGTGGAAAGCCTTGAGGAAATCTCTTGGAATCTGAGCAGTAGTTGTAGATCATGTAATTCTTCTGCGCCCATCTCAGTCTCTCCTGCTTTGTAATATCCAACTCCTCCGACAACCACGACTGATTGCCGCCCGAAGAAGCTGCAGTGCCACTACAAGACGACTTCCCAGAAGCCACAACACAAGCATCCAACTTAAAGTTTCTGTAGGAAGCAGTGAAGGGAGCTTGACTCCAGTCAGTCTTCACCAACCCACCCCTGGTCGCCCAATCATCCGCGTTCCATAAACTAGAGTGTATCCTCATCGGCTGTGCTTTCGGGAACGGTACGCCAATCGATTCGGCATTCTTGAACTCTCTAATCGGTGTTCCGTCAACAGAAAATCTGAAAACCAAACACAATCATCAGGCAAACAACGTTTACAAGTTAACATAAACATAGTTTAGTTAGATGATATGTGAAAAGATACTCACACGATGCGTTGAGGATTCCAAAGGATGGAATACGTGTGAAAATCAGCAGTCGGGTCGAACCACAGGTAGAACTGCTGCTCTCGGTTGCCTTTGCCTTGGCTAAACACGTTTGTGTGGAGAATATAAGGATCGCCACTCAAGTTTCCCAAGAACTCGAAGTCAATTTCATCCCAGTTTGATCCTTTCGATGACAACTGCATAATTAATACAATCATTAATATTTTCCAAGTATTTCACACTCTATCGTTAATACAATCATAGATATAGTATTATTATTATTATTATTAATAGTAGATTACATTGCCGTAAAAAGGTTAAATATTTGTTAAGAAAACTAGCTTACGTAATATGCAGTGACGGTGCCAGCTGAATTGCCAGGTACGAGTTTGAGTTGCATGTCGATTTTGCCAAACAAGTACTCGTTTCTTGACTCGAAGCCGGAGCCAGAAGCTTTATCGAGGGAGAGTGTTAAGAGATCGCCGTTGATTACTTTACCGCGACCGTCCCCCCAAGTGATATCGAACTCGTTGTTGAAATCGGCGAAGACGAGGGAAGTGGCCGCTAGAGATATGAGGGCCACAAAGAGAATTCTAGAAATGTATGAAGCCATTTGATTATGTTATGTTTTGTTGGTGAAGTGGGAGTGAATGAAGATGGAAATGGTGGAGAGTTTGCGTTGTATTTATAGGGTGGTTCAAATGCAGGGGAAGTGACTACGAAGGTGATATTTAGTTTCGAGTTGGTGAGCCTAAGAGGATTTTGGTTGTCTCCAGCTGGAAACTTAAGATATTATAAGTTAAAGGTGTTGATCTTTTTCATTTTGTATTTTTCTTTAGAATATATTAAACAATAAAATTAGTCATATTTATTTGCTAATACCTTTTACTTCTATTTATTTTATATGAAGTGTTACTTGATTTGAATTTGACTACGAGGTTTTTGATGTTAATTTAGATTTTCTAAAATAAAACATAAACTTTTATTCAAATTAACAACTACTTTAGCAACGAGCTTGAGGTTTGATAAGAGGCCTGGCGTAGTTGGAATCAGAAACATGCGGGAAAATCCGGTGTCGGATGAGAGCATTGTCATCCTGATTTTTTTAGGTCACTCTTTCACCGAACTATATGGAATTTCCTTTGTTTATTCCTAGTTATGTATATACTTAATAAATCTTTCTGTTTTAAAGTTAAATTACATAAACTAAAAATGAAAATTATGTACTGGAGACGAGTATGCATAAATATGATTTTTTTTACTAGCCTAATCTCTTTCTAGTTTACATAAAGTAAAAAATGTTGTGTGTTTATTTTTAAGAAGGTTTTTAACGTTGTTTCGTCATTTATACAATTAGCCGTTAGTAAAACTAGATGTTAAGATTAGTATTTACATAGAAAAAATTGTATTATAACCAAATAAAAATAAATATTATCTAATTAGTATAAATAACACTTTGGTGCCACAAAAGTGGGTTCTTTTTGTTTTTGGATATGTATTAATGGTTTTGAAAGATAGCACTTAACACATGTGTTGGTGTTGGTGTTGGTGTTGGTGTTGGTGTTGGTGTTGGTTGGGGTGTTGTGTTGGTAAGTGAAACTCCTTAACGTGGACCGGATGGTTGTGTTGTTAAGTGAAATCGACCGAGTTTGCGTACAATCACCGCATTTTGTTTTAGCATCGATACAGTAACGAAAACTGACAGGATATCAATTTTATTTTTGTTTTTTTTAGTTCCGGTATCGTAACGAACGTGACGGAGACTGACGGAATTTGTGTAGACTCATCGCCCAAGATCGACAACACTTGGGTTTTACCAAAGCCTGAGCTTTAGTGACCGACGACACCCCATTGATCCACCTTAGTTTTTAAATTGTTTTCGTTTTAGTTTTGATGCCATAACGCACATAACCAAAACTAACCGAATTCATGTCGACTTACCATCTCAAAGTAAAGACCTACAATGCTTGGGTTTTACCAATATACCATTGCACCCGGTAAAATACTAGTTTGATATATTTTGTATCTTGTTGATAAACATATATGGCTACATGAGAAAGTGGGATGACATCACTCTCTTGGGGAAGTCTTGGGGGGATAAAATGGAAAACCTTGATGTGACATTGATATTGATCCAGAAAAAACTAGGAAAAAGGGAATGACTCTCCCGCCTAGGGCCTCTAATAAACACCAACATTGATATCTTTATCGGCGATGGACGCGAAGCAAGTTTAAATTACACAATGATTTTCATTTTAAGATATTACATTTCGCTATAAAAATGCGAGTTTATGTTGATCACTTCATAAATGTTTATTGCCGTTGTTAAATAATAAAAGAATGAGTTAACGAGTGTTAATATGTTTAATTTGTTTTTATCATAAATATTTATATTTTCTCTTGACATTTATTTTATGTATTTACGAGTGTTTTATCCGGCGCGTTGTACCGGGTAGGTCGATAAGAACCCGGTGGTGATAAACCCTAACGTTGTTAGTCACAGGCATTGAGGCAGTAAATCGACGCAATGCCATCGGTTTCGGTTACTTGATTTCGACACGAATTCAGATATTATCAGTTACACTCGTTACGGTATAAACACCGTTGGTAAAGCCTGAACGTTAAAACCCAAAAACTAAATTCGTCAAATTAGCATATACAAAGATTAAATTATTCGATGTTTACTTAGTCAATAAACCCGCGCGGTGGTAAAAGCAAAGTGTTGTTGGTCCCGGACATTGAGACGCTAACTCGACACGAGTTCGGACGTCGGTTTCGGTTACTTTCGTTGCAATTCCGGATCAAAAAAACGGGAAAAAAATATAAAATTTGAGGTGGACCAATGGGGTGGTGTCGATTGGTAAAACCGGGCATTGATAAAACTCGAGTGTTGTCAGTTGCGGACGTTAATGTTGTGAGTATACACATATTCGCTTGGTTTACGCTATGTTCTTTACGATACCGGAATAAAAAAAACCATAAACCAAGAACCAATTTACCGCCGCCAAGTGACCAAATAAGCACTTAGCGACACCAAACTTGCTAAATGTTATATATAATAATTCTATATTTTAATTTCACAAATTGAATGCTTTAGATACGTCAGAACACAAATTCCCATGTAGTGAATCTATGTGTGATTCATATTCGTACGGGTGTTTGTGTCGGTCCGATCACATATCAAGGATCAGAACAAACGCGGCTTTGGTGGGTGTCAACAAACCCAATTTAATATCGGATTTTTTAGGGACACTGTCCAATTGCTAAAACACAGGTTTATACGTCGCGTATAGATCAATACGCGGCGTATGAGTTGGTGTTTCTAGAAAATTCAACCAATTTTGTTTTATTATGTTTTTTTTTAATTTTTTTCTTTGTTATTTTGTTACAATTATTATTATTATCATTATATATTATTTATTTATTTATTTATTTATTTATTATTTAATATCCTTTCGGTGAAAAACAGTTAACACATATATATACCAAAAATCATTGTTAAATCTGTACAAATAAAAGAAAATACGACAACTGGAACATAAAATCTACGTGAAGTCCCCCATGTCCATGCCCATGTCGTCGTCGTGGCCCACGAGCCCCCCGAACGCGTCGCCAACGTCGGCGTCGTCCTCTCCCCTGCGCCTCGGCCCCGAACCGTCCGGGGCATCCACGTCGTCGCCCCGTCCGCGTCTCACGCCAGACGTGCTTGCCTCGTGGTCAAAACTGGGGGGTGGTGGCGATGGCGGTAGCACGGTGTACTGCTGTCCAGACAGCTCCGCTACCCGACTGGCAACAAGCCAGTCGATCTGGCGCGACATCTGGCTCATCCGCTAGTCAATCTGGCGCGACATCCGCCTCATCTCCAACTCTAGGGCCTCCAACCTAGCGTCGGTGGCGGGACCCAGACGCACTACGCGATATGTGCGTGGAACGTGCCGCGTCGGCCCCCTAACAACAAAACCACATAAATACGTTTAATACGAAGTTGAATTAAAAGAAACGATAAAACGTTAATATATTAAAACGTACCTGAGATGCGCCCGGATCGTCACGTCCGGCACCACCGTCGTCCGAATCCCCGCCGGCCCCCTCCCCTGCGTCGACAGGCTCATGGACAAGCTCCACCTCCGATGCCGCGAGCGGGGGAGGCTCGACTAAATGCACCGGGACGTAAGGCGCACGTGCCCCCGCCCCCGCCACCAGTCGGTCCTGCGGGCCGTTGGGCCCGGGGTACGAACGCACAATGTGCATGCCGCCGCAACGGAGGCGGTCCAGCGGGCTGGGAGGAGTCGAAGTGATACGCAGGCCGTCCACTAGGGCTCCATGGCCCAGAGATATCGCAAGCTGGGTGACGTACCCGCCACCCATCAAGGACCCTCATCCCTGCCTGAATTGGTAGCCGACAAAATATTCTGCAAACCCCCTAGCGAGGTTGCAGTGCCTGTGAGTCAGCAGACACCTAAAAAAAATAGGTCGCGCAGGCTACAGTGCTCCGCGCCCTGATTTCGACCCGCGATGGACATCGCAATCAGCCTGTGAAGGTACCTGTGTAATATAAGATAATATAATTTATTAACAATAATAATATAATATAATATAATATAATATAATATAATATTATTAATATATATTACGTTATACTAAACAATAGAATACATTTTAAGAACGTACCTGTGCAGTGGGTCCCTAATAACCGAGACCTTGTAACTGGTGTCCAAGGTCCTATCCCCGAAGTCGTGATCGCTGATGGCCCGCCACCATACCGCAGCTCGTCCTCCAGCATCTGGTGGATGCTCTCCGTGTATATCGGGTTGCGTACCTCCTGTGCGGTGTATAAGCCCAAAGAAACCGCGAACTCATCCATCGAGAGATGGACGTCATGCCCGAACATGCGGAAGTAAACCTCCGACTGTGTCGTATCGGCGCCTGGCACCTTCATCTGAATCTCTGGCGTACCAGGCGCGTGGGGCCTGCAATAATATAATATAATATAATATAATATAATATAATATAATATAATATAATATAATATAATATAATATAATATAATATAATATAATATAATATAATATATTAAAAACATAACAATGTGGAGTAAACTTACGTAACGCGTATCGTGCAGTAAACCTCCAGTGTCAGCTCCCGGTGGGCTGATAGTGGCATACTGAAGCATCGGTTTCAGGGCGTATCCTGTTCAATGTACTCAGTCGCCCGCTGGTGCGCGTCACAAGACTCCAAAAACGACCAGGATATAATCGTGCTGGGAAACGGGTGCATTTGGTGTAGGCAAATGTATCGTGTGTGGGCGGGAGAACCCTCATCAAACTGCACATGAGGGTAGGTGAGCAACACGTCGTTGCCCTCGGGGGGTCCGCGGCCCCGCCCCTGGCCCTGGCCCCGGCCACGGACATAACCCTGGCCCCGCCCCAGCTGCTCGAGCTCGGCCTCAATCTCGTCATCCACAAACTATAATAATAACAAATAATAAAAATAATTATAACAATAACAACAACAATAATAATAATCATAATCATAATAATAATAATAAATACTAATAATAAATATTAATAATAATACTTATAATAATATTAATAATAATATTTATAATAAAACAGAAAATAAAAAAAAATTATATCAGACGCCACGTATAAGGATATACGCCGCGTCTGATAGTCCCTGTAAACCGACGACCGGACTACGGCTGATGGTTTTATCCATCCAAACAACAGGATCATCATCATCACATCATCAACAATACATCATCATCATCATGTTAACATAATCATCATCATCAACATAATATTAAAAAATTACCTCCATGTCGTGTCGGTGTTGGGTGTAATATCGTCGGCTCGTTTGGTATTCCGGTCGGTGTCCGTCCGATATAGGCTCGTGTGTGGATGCTCGGTTGATCAGGCGGGAGTTTGAAATTTGAAATTTTGTGGCTGTTGAGCTGCCGGCGACTGATATAAGGGGCCAATACGTCGCGTATAGGCCTATACGCGGCGTATTAGGCCTATTTTTTTTATTTAATTTTCATTATTTATTAGTATTTATTATTTATTAGTTATTAATATTAATAATAATTTGTTATTTAGTTATTATTATTTATTATTTATTATTATTATTATTATTTCTATTATTTTTATTTTTTATTATTTAGTTATTAATATTAATATTAATTTGTTACTTAATTATTGTTATTTATTATTATTAAAATTATTATTATTTATTATTTATTATTATTATTATAGACTTTTTGTCCATTGATACAATGTCTTCTATCAGCTGTCTAGATCTACGTTAGAGGATACCCTTCGCCAACCCTGGCGTATGTCTTCGTACTCCTTCAAACGTTGTCCGAACCGTGTTTTCCATTCGAGCGCCGCCGGTACGGCGCTTCTTTCCCAATAAAGGTTTGGCGTAGGCATTGGGAAATCCCCTACCAGGTTGATATATATCCAGTGATCACCTCCCCAGTTAGCGATGCCTATAACATGTGGATCCGGAACCAAATCAGGACCGATTCTCAATGGGAAGTAAGATTCGGTCTGATTGCCAGCTAGGTTGACTAACACACAAGCGTATGTCTGAGCAGCCACGTGCTCGTGACCGGGTAAGCTAAACCAACGACTCGGCGGCGCCGGTTTGACCGTGTTGTAGTATGGAATGCTGGAATGAACCCAGCCGTACAATCTGTCATCCTCTTTGTTGAACATCTCCCTTCACCACCCTTCATTTGTTTCCAGCTCGTTCTGCATCGCCCGCCTAATATCTGGCCAAACTTTCTCATGTATCCCCAAACCCACTGCGATTGATCGAAAACCACAATTACCGTCTAGGCGTACGTTTTTGATGTCTGCGACGAACGGCTGGGCCCAGCTAGGAATGACGCTCCTAAACGTTTCTATCGCCGGTACTTGCGCTGGCGAAACCATCAAAGGAAACCCGAGGTGAGCTCCCATAGGTTTTGATATCTTAGGTCGTCCACGAGGAGTTTTAAACCGCGATGCTGACTAGGACAACGGACGAGTCAGCGAGGATGGGGTGGGGGTTTCTTGGCTGGGCCCCTATGACGAGGATAGGTTGTAGAAGTTGTGTCTGGGGAGATCTGGAGCGGGGGTGTATGCGCTGTGCCTCGGGGGATCTGGTTTTTTGGGACGCCCCCGAGGATCCTCTCTTTTTTCTGGCTCCTTCTTTTTAGATCTCCCTGGAATAGCAAACAAGAGCTTGGCATAAAACTTTTCTTTTGAATAGGGTCATCTATGGACGATAGCGTATCTGTGATGTCCCGTAGACCTGCTGGCGTAGTCTGGCTCTTCGTTCGGCGGACAGGCTGGATCAATATTAAGCCTCCTCCAGAACGGGTTAACATCCTCTATTGGGATACACGTGTCGTTAACTATGTATCCCTCAATCCGACAAGCACATGGCAGCCCCGAAGATGAATACAAATGGTGGTCGCATGAAGCGCCGCCGTCACGCATCTTGTGTATCAACCCATACTAGTCCACAACTAGACCCAGAGCGTGAATCGACACCCTGTTTATTAGCTTCTTCAACCAGATGTGCTGTCGATGTCCTTCCATGACCTTCGAACGGGAGGCTTCAAAAAATTTACCGATTTCCTTCATCTGCGAGTTGACCATTTTAAGGATTTGCCTGGCAATTGTGTCAAGCGAGTTGTTGCTTCCATTGAGGTACCTTTTCAGATTTGCGTGATGGCTCTCAACTCGATTCGTCGTAGTTTCGCCGTAGTTTCGGCGTTCGTCGATCCAGCAGGCTACAAACTTGTGTTTGTATGGATCCAGCCAGCTCTTGCGAATGTATTGCCATACCTCTGAAAAATAAAAGGAAATGTTATTAAGACGTATGTTTAGGCTATTAAAAATTGTCAGGTGATACGAAGGACTCACTGGCTCTATCGTCCCGTATCAAATGACGCTCCATGTTGAGGCGACGGTGGTCGTACTCCTGCACCGTCGGCGACTGATACAGGACCATCCACCAGTACGCAAAGTCCGTCCCCATTTCCGTGTTATATAGGCCCTTAAATTTTCTCATTATATTCTCGGATATGTGCCACCTGCATAAATTTTTGGCGGCATTAGGGAAGACCGCGTCGCATGCGTTCATGAGGGCCTGGTCCGCGTCAGTCAGGATCACGTGTGGCTCCATACAGTCGTCGAGCATTTGTTTAAGTTTCTCCAGAGCCCAGCTGAAGTTCCTCTACCGTTCCCTGATCACAAACGCGGCGGCCATACAAAACGACTGTGATGTCGAGGTCACACCGATAAACTGAACCAACGGCCAGTCGTACATGTTGGTGTTGTACGTCGTGTCAATCATCAGCACCTCGGGGAACGTACGCCACATCTTATGCGACTTACTATGACAGAAGAAAATTTCCTCCGTCCTGTCGTCGGTATTACTTTCCCGGGTATAGAATGTGAAACCGTTGCCTGCGAGAAAATTTTCCAGCGCCTGCATTGGATGAAATAAAACTTTGGTAAATATTACAAGCACGACAAATACACATTAAAACTACAAGTGTTTTGAACTACCTTTATAGGGGTGTCGCCTAGTAGCCCATCCCTCCTAATCTTGGCGATGTGGTTGTATATATCTTTTATTACAGGTTGCACACCGGGAAACTTTTCGCGAAGAGCTGCTTCGATTTCTTGCGGCTTCATGCCGGCCCTGTGTAAACTCTCAACCATATCCAGCTGGTCGGTGTTCATTTTTCTAAAAGACGCACACCCCTCCTCGAATTCAACGGGATCGTGGTTGTGAGTCTCGTTTACCACTTGAACCCTCCAACATGCACCCCTCGAGTCGTACTTGCCCAGGATCTTAAACGGACAGCATTTTTTGATGCTGCCGGTACGTCTCACCGTCGCCTTTATTTTGGGTTCGCCTCCACGATTGCATGCAAGGTCCACGGCGTTTTTCCTTGACCGCTGGACCACAACAACAAACCCATGCTCCCGTCCTCTAATTTTTACCCATTTCTCCAGCTCCTCGCGGTTCTCAAAACTCTGAAACATTTTATGCTAATTCTTAAGACGTTTATTAAATAAAATACAAACAAACAATATTAACTTAAACAAAACAAACGGTGGCTTACAACATCTGTTTTATACGAAACCTTCACCTCGCGTATATAGTCGTCATCGTACCCATCTATTTATTTGGGTTTGGCACGGCTTAATCATTTCGCCCGTGGTGCGATGAAGACTCGGTTCCATAAAACGGATCATTTGCTACCGGTGGTTGGTACGATGATGTTGGCTGAACTCCATAATCCGACCAGGAGACAGATGACGGGTACGATAGCTGACTACCGTAATCCGACACGAATGACTCCTACCATACATAAATTAAAAATTCAAACAACAGTGCTAGTGATAATAATAAATAATAATAATACCTATAAAAAAAATAAATATAATATTTTAATAATAAATAATAGTATTAAAATAATAATAACATAACCATATATTTACAATAAGACTATATAACGAAACCTGGTTCAAGTTTGGCAACCCGGCGAGCCAGTGTTACCATAAAACTGTTCGGGCTGACAGTAAGGTTGTTGGGGCTTGGTTATCATACCCGACATACTCCTAACAAAACGTAATGCAACATGTGTTAGTAAAAAAAACTACCAAATTCATACTAAATAAATATATAACGAAACCTGGTTCAAGTCGGGTAACCATGACGTGCCAGGCTGATCGTTAGCGGCGAAACCCGGCTCCTCCTCTTGAAATAAATGGTTAAACCAAGACATTCTGGGTATATATAGTACAAATGCTGTGTGTTTTTTTGTTGAACGTTGAGAGATACAACGTCTCCATTTATAATAAAGAAAGGAAAGGAGGGAAGGGAGGGGAGCCGAGCTCCAATAATTCAGCAAAAGCAATACGCCGGTATGACGCGTATAGGCCTATACACGGCCTATAAGGTATGAGTTGATAACCTTGCCCAGCTTTTGCAGAGCAGGTTGGAATCAAACTAATACGCCGTGTATAGGCCTATACGCGGCGTATAGGGGAGCTTTTCTAGAAAAACCAACAAGCTTGTCTTGTTATGTTTTTTGTTTTTTTTTCTTTTCTTTTTTTTTTTGTTATTTATTTTTATTTATAATTATTATTATTAATATTATTTTATTTATGAATAATATATTATTATTCATAATTCGGCAAAGCGTGTTCGGTAGCAGGGCTTTTATGGGAAAATTGACATTGCAAAACAACCCTTCAATTTATTGGCTGATATCGTTATGGACATCTTGAATCAGTTACGGTGATTACCTTGGGAAAAAATGGCAGTGCCAAACGAACCCTTTCTTGGATGCTCTCGGTATCGGCATCTCAAATCCGCCTCTTCGATATCTTCAAACTCCAACGGTCTTGACCTTCGGCCACCACCGGCAACCGTACTTGTGTTCACTCAAACACATATTAGTCGTCACTAAGCTTAAGCTTAGGCTTGTTATTAGTTTTATTTTTAGTTGTGGGTATTCTAAGTTGGTCATGTTGCGATAGACGTATATATATACGTATACATATATAGTAGATGTGCGGTATAAGAATTCATTGCGCCTACATAACCAGCAGCAGATTGAGACACTAGTTTGATGAGTTTGAGCCTCTCGGATCCGCGGTATCCGTTAACGGCAGCGAGAACGTGAGCCCATACTTTGGACAGATAAGTGGAAATTCGGTCATTGCTCCAGCATAACGAGCACCGGACTGAGATATTAGCCCGGACTTACCTGAACCTGTTGACACGTATGCTGACGTGGATTTAGGCTCGGTGTTGAAGCTGATATTAACACGTTTGCATAATACACAATGAAAGCAAAAACTCAAACAACAATCCATACAATATCAATTCTCTTCAACGACCAGTCAAACAAGAAGAAGAGAAAAATAACGAAGACAATTGCTATTGTATGGATTGTTGTTTGAGTTTGTGCTTTCATTGTGTATTATGCAAACCTGTCAACCAATGCTGTAAACAACCGTGTTAATATCCGCATCAACACCGAACCCTAAATCCACGTCTGCATACGTGTCAACCGGTTCAGCTAAATCCGAACTAATATCTCAATCTGGTGCTCGTTATGTTGGAGCAATGACCGAATTTCCACCTATCTCTCCAAAGTAGAGGTTCGCGTTCTCGCTGCCGTTAGCGGATACCACGGATCCGAGAGATTCAAACTCATCAAACTAGTATCTCGATCTGCTGCTGGTTATGTCGGTGCAATGAATTTTTATATTGCACATCTACTATATATACACACGTGTGTATATATATATATATATATATATATATATATATATATATAAGCTGATAATTCTCTTAATATACGCAAGATGATCAACTTAGAATACCCCCAACTAAAAATAAAACTAATAGCAAGCCTAAAATTAAGCTTAGTGACGACTCATATGTGTTTGAGTGAACACAACTACGGATGTCAGTGGTGACCGACGGTCAAGACCGTAGGAGTTCGAAGAAATCGAATAGCCAGATTTGAGATGTCGATAACGAAAGCGGCCAAGAAATTGAAAGTTCGTTTGGAAATGCCAGTTTTCCCAGGTAAGCCACTGTAACTGATTCAAGATGCCCATAATGGAACCAGTCAATAAATTATAAGTTCGTCTCGCATAATCAATTTTCTCAAATAAGTCCTGCTACTGAACGCCCGTTATCGAATTTCGAATAATAATATGTTATTGATAAGTAAATAATATTAACATTAATAATAATCATAAATAACATTAAAAATAACAAAAGAAAAGAAAAGAAATAAAAAAAAGGAAAAAAAAACCATAATAAGACAACACTAGTGGGCTTTTCTAGAAAAACTCACTAACATAAATATAACATAATACAATATAACATAATATAATATAATAATATTATTATATTATATTATATTATATTAATATATTATATTATATTATACAATATGCTATACAAACGTACCTCCGAAAGTCTTGCGTCGCCGCCTAACCCCGGCATCTGACTCTCTGACGTACATCAAGTACATAATAATAATAATAATAATATTTTAGTACTAATAATAATAGAAAAATTAATGCTTTAATACTAATAATTATATGTTTAGAATAAAAATAATAATAATATAATAATTAATATTTTAATAGTATTTTACTATAATTATTTTAATAATTTTTTAATAATAATAATAATATAATAATAATAATTTATATTTAAATAGTATTTAAATATTATTATTTTAATAATAATAATACTATTTTAATAAATACAATAATTGTATTTTATTTTACTAACAATAATATTTTCATAACAACAATATCTTAATAATAATATTAATATTTTAATAGTAATAATATAATAAAAATTTTTAGCGCTAACGGTAACAATACGGGAAATCTATTTTAAGTTTAGGAGGCCCGGCGAACTAGGGTTACCATCGAAATGGTCGATGCCTAGACAAATTTCTAAAGTAAACCATTCACTAAATCTCTGTCATAACATCTACAACTATGTCCTAACATGTAAAAAATAAAGATAAAACGAAACTTGGTTTAACTCCGACTGACCGTTAGCGCCGTCCGGCATCTCCTCGTCCGACTTCGGAAACATACATGGTTTAACTCCGACTGACCGTTAGCCGTCCGGCATCTCCTCGTCCGACTCCGGAAACATATATGGTTGTTGGTGTTGGTTGAATGAAGATGAAGAGGGTGAGGGTTAAGAAAAAAAAATAAAGGAAAAAAGAAATGGTGGAGAGTGAGGGGAGGGAGCCGGGCTCCAATAATATACAAAAGCCAATACGCCGCGTATAGCCCTATACGCGACGTATAGCTCGTACGATCCGACAACCCTATGACAGAGTCAGGCTAATACGTTAAATCGTACCTTAATACGCCGCGTATAGCCATATACGCGGCGTATAGAGTGGTGTGGTGGGGTCTCCCTAGCAGGATCCAATAATAATTCGAAACAAACTCTTTCGGTGGCTCAATTATTAATTTACTTTAAAAGTCCATAGATTTTAATGAAACATCAAACAACAGCTTGTTTGAATCCAAGTCTCAAAACTAAAGTAATAAAAAAATATATACTTTTTGAGCCACAAGGAGATATTTTATAAACCAAAAAAAAGGTTTCTATCAAGTGGCTATAAACCAGCATGCAAACGTTTAAAGACAACTTTGTGGAAAATAAAACTAACATTATTTTGATCAATTTTAAGGACGGTATCTTGCCATGTTTTCCATCAAGCTAGATGATTTGATTTCTTCGATCAATTTGACTCTTCTTGTTGAAAACTTTCTTGTTTTGGACCCGCCAAATACGCTAACATGCGGTGGTTATAAAGACCGTTAGCATTATTTTCCAGCATGTTTTAGAGAATGGTATTTACTATTTAGTTTCGTATCTCCGGTAACTCCCGAATAAACATGGGCTGATAACTGACAATTTGCACCCAAGACAAATTTGACACCAAACCGTTTGTGCAACATCACATTAAACCAGAATGTAGTCTATTGATTCCAATAAAATCTAACCCAATTTTTCGCCTTTTAAACAAATTAAATAAAATCATACCAACAATGTATATATTACTCCATCTTACATGTTAGTACACGTGCACCATTGTGTATATTCTTATGTGACTTTTGGTAAACACTACATTAAAAGAAATTCTTGAGGCATAGTAACCTAAAGCCCAAATAGAGTGGATAAGTGATCGGTCCAAATACTGGTTGGGACCCATTACCATTTAGGATTAATGCAAACAAACTAAACCTAACCATGTAACAAAACCTGCCGTGGTGCGATGTTCTAGTGATGCGAGTTCCATCGGTATATGTTAAATTTGTTACTGCACCAACATTAAATCAATAAAATAATTTTGTAGATGCCCAAAAGCGATATCAGCACATGTATACGTTATGATCAAAACGACACAAATTTGGTCGGTATCAATCAAGTTTATACAATACCAGTACTAAACCCAAAAATTTGTTTGTAAATGCCAAAAATAGTAGTGGTACTCGCGTATTTTATGATACAAAAATTAACATATATAAAACGATGTTTATTTGTTCCGTAAAACCCTGGCGTTATAGTGATGCGTAACGCGAATTCGGATAATATTTGTTAGGTTTGTCACGGTATAAGAATTAAACCAAAAAAAAAATTTCGACAAATTAACATGTATGAAACAACAAAAAAGAACCTACACTAAACCCAAAAATAATCAGTAATCACCAAAAATAGTAGTGACACTTGTATAACTTGAGATATAAAAAAAACATACTTAAAACGAAGTTAATTCAGTCAATAAAATTTGGTTGTTGCAACCGCGAGTTGATAGGAATTAGATCGGTATTAGGTTCGTTATGATATCAGAATAAACTCAAAATATTATTTCATCAAATTAACAATCTAAAAAACACACAGTAAAAATAGAAAAAAACTGAAAAACAAGAAAAACCAATAAAATAATCCAAGAAATCGAACACCGATTTTAATCTTATGTGTAACTAGTGTTTCACCCGGAGCAACGCGCCGAAGCAAGTCGGTAAAACTCAAGCATTGTCAGTTTCCTGCTTTGAGGCAGTAAGTCGACACAACTTCGGTCAATTGCGATTATGTGCGTTATGGTATCGGAATTAAAACTAAAATTAAAGCAAAAAAAAAATAATAACTGAGGTGGACCAATGGGCGGTGTCTGTTGGCAAAACTCAGGCATTGGTAAAACCCGAGCGTAGTTAATCTTGGGCGTTGATGTGAGGTCTATGCAAATTTGGTTGCTCTCTGCCACGTTTGTTACGATACCAGAACTAAAACAAAAATCCAAACAAATTTGGCATTTGGTCAGTTTCGTTACGGTACCGGAACTAAAACAAAATGCGACGAGTCCACGAAAATTCGGTCGGTTTCTGCCATGTTCATACATAAAATAAAAAAACAAAATTGTCATTCAATCGATCTACGTTACATTCTCTGAACTAAAAAAAAACAAAATGTAGTCGACAACTAAGGTGTCGCCAAGCGGTCCAAGATTTTTTTTTTTAAAATAGTAGGTTTAGTATTAAAAAAGTGGCTTTCAGGTACCTGACAAGGGAGCAAATGTGATTTAAGTGTCCAGCTATCTGAGATGGCTGGATTGAATTCTTCTCTCCTAGTGGCAGTCCACGTAGGCGACGATGTGTAAATGTTTGGTGACTGGATCAGCTATCTCAGATAGCTAGATCCAACTTTATTTCATTTTGACATGTGGCATCACCATTTTTATTCAAATGCTATGTGAAAAAAGAACGTGAACAAAAATAATCAATGAATACATAAAAAATGTAAATAACCAATTGAAGAGCATACCCTCCAGATAATCCAAAATAACTTTTATTTGTGACACACTAAACTCTATATAGTTTGTGTTTCATTATGTGTACTGTGTTGGGGTTCCACCTAGCTGGGTAGAAACCTAACTAATTATATGCAGTTAAGAAAAAAAGAGTAAAAAATATTGCTTAAAGGAGGAATCGAACCCTGGTTCCCACGATTGAATGACAAGGAATTTACCACGAGACTATTGTTACACTTTGGCTACTGTTCACTCACAATTTACATGTGGGTTCACTCTCATATTTTATATAAACGCTATATATAAAAGCCGAAACTCAGTGGGTTCCTGTGAACCCGCACCCTTATACATAGATCCGCCCCTGGTCATGTGTCATCTTTAAAAATAACTCACAGGTTGTGATGATTGGAAATGAATCCGGCTATCTCAAATGGCTGGTCTTGTATGGTGATGCCACATGTCAAAATGGAATAAAGTTGGATCTAGCATTTGAGATAGCTGATCCAGTCACCAAACATTTACACATCGTCGCCTACGTGGACTGCCACTAGGAGAGAAGAATTCAATCCAGCCATCTCAGATGGCTAGACACCTAAATCCCATTTGCTTCCTTGTTAGGTACCTAAAAGCCACTTTTTTAATACTAAACCTACTATTTAAAAAAAAAATCAGCGGTCCAATGGGACCCTTATGACACCAAAGTTATTATTTATTATATATAATAATATGATACTCAGCTCTCATTATTTTTATACATTTATAGCTTTTTCGAATGACTAACACTTGACTAAACTCTCGAAAAGCTCTTAGTGGAGTTTAATGTCACGAGGCTTAATCTATCCATTAGTGCTTCACTGTCACACCCCAACCTACAACGGAACATGTCGAAACGCAACTAAATTTGTATTAAGTTCAGAAGACACTAAGTAAATGAAGTGACAATAACTAATTATTTTATTCAAGTTAAAGTACACATCGTCTAAAAACAACAATTACATCATCACAAAAATCAAACATCGTCCTTTTTTTTTAATTCAAAACCTATGGTCCATTCTAAATCTTTCATCTTCACATCATCACAAATAGTTGTAAGTGATATGCGTAACAATAATATAGATTTGTCAATAAAACATATTGAGCGAGTAGCCACAATTTGATATAAGTATAATAAATAAAAATAACAACCCCTTGCGACATGTGAATCACGTCAATTAATGCAACAAGTAAAATATAATTGTCATTTCATCTTGGGCTCAAAATTGGGTCAAGTTACTCCGACGACATATGATCATACTATATGGATGGGGATGAGATACCAACCAACCAAAAAACAGTAAACACATAGTCATATAACATTTAGCAACTAATCAAGCAATATTACAAGTACGCAAATATTGGAATTGTGTTTGAGTAATTGTGTAAATAATAATAAGTAGGGTTTTGTGTACATATAAAGCCCTCAAAACTAAAATAGGAAAAGGGGGAATGCGATTACTCACCTTAGTTATTAGGCGAGTAAAAGAGGTAGATGAAGCGTGCGAAAATAAACGAGACGACCAAACTTAATTGATAAACCCTAAAAGTACATAATAATAGATTATATTAAAAGCTAAGAAGAAATGAACTGGAATTAGATTAAAATGCAAGCTACAACTCTCGTTATGGAGAAAATGAGAGATAAGCGAGCCGGCAGACTTGAAAATAAAATATTCTAGAAAATATACAGTAAATTCTCCATTTGAAATCGAACTTAACCAAACAAGAACTATTGATTAAATCCTCCCCTAACTCTAGTTATTGAGAATGTTGGTAAATGATGTCAGTAGTTCAGTGTCTAGTGTCTGTAATCGAGTTAGTTGGATTTGTATTTTGTATTAAGCGAAGTTAGCTCACAAGTTCGCTTATATAGGCGAACTTGTGGAACAAGCGAAGTTAGTGACAACTTCGCCTAAACATGTTAGGCGAAGTTGTCGTCTGTTATATACGGCTAGGTTACGGCTGAATTAGATGAATCAGTTTATGAGTTGTTCAGAGTTTGTGTAATCGGTGATCAGTGAATCACGTGTTTCCAGTTGCAATACAACGTGTCTTTGTTTATTGTAACGTGTGTTTGATTGTGTTAACGTGTATCGTCTTCTACGCTCGTATCGTCTTACGTAGGGATTCCGCACCTACGTAGAACGAGATATTCCGTGTAGATCCGGCTGGGAACCTACAATTGGTATCAGAGCTTTTGCTCGTGATTGTGTGGTTCGGGATTATCACGCGGGTGTAGAAATCGTTCCGTTCGACTATTCGCGGGACGAGTTTACCGAATTTTTGTGTCCTACTCACCTCCCACCATCATAAACAACCCATTACACCTTCGCATACCTCGGAAAAACGTCAAAATCAAACCTGCAAAATCATCGTGTTCATCAGGCGAAGTTGCCGCTACTGTTTGTAGGGTTTAGGCGAAGATATAAGGTTAAGCGAAGTTATCCACAACTTCGCCTACCTCACAAGTTCGCTTATCTCAAGCGAAGTTATCCACAACTTCGCCTACCTCACAAGTTCGCTTAACTTAATCAGGCGAAGTTGAGAAATCAAGCGAAGATAAGACTTAAGCGAAGTTAACTTTAACTTCGCCTACAGTACTGTTCAGAATAAAATTTTTATTTTTTCGGGTTTCTTTGTGTTTTTGTTTCGTGAAAGATGACTTCCATAAATATTACGGAACTGGTAAAAATGGAGGTGGAAGCGGGTTCAGCTACTAAGGCACCGAAAATGCTTAAGAGTACCGATTTCGTGGCGTGGAAAGATCGGTTTGAGCAGTATGTTAAATATCAAGATGCTAAGATGTGGGTGTGCATTCAAGATGGATACATTCCACCAACTGCTTTGTATGAGGGTCGTGAACAAATTAAGAAATACAACAAGATGGAAGAAGAAGAAAAGAAGATGTATGAGGCTGAAAGCAAAGCTCATGCTGCGATAACAATGGCTCTTCCACAAGAGATTCTTCACACCTTCAGGAAGTATAAAACCGCTAGAGAGTTATGGGAAGCACTTGAAAACCGATTTGAAGGTAATGTGGGGATACGTGCCTCCAAGATTAAACTACTCAAAACCCAATTCTCGGTGTTCAAGTATTTGAAGAATGAATCACTTGATGATATCATCACGAGATATTATCACCTGATGACCGAACTCAGCAATTATTCCATTGCTTACAAAGAAGAGGAGATTGTAGAAAAACTTCTTGATGCTCTCCCACCGAAATGGGAGATGTACACTGTCTTGATGAGAGAAGATAAAGAGTTTGCTTACTATGACTTGGAAACAGCAGTCAACAAACTACAAACTTTTGAACTTAACATGGTTCGAAAAGAGACACCAACTGATCAGGTTCAGGATCCGGGAATGTATGGTGCGAAAGTTAATTCAAGTTCAAGTTCGAAGTCAGAATCATCTGCTTACTACTCAAAGGGAGACTCGAGCTCTAACTCAACTCATGATGGTCATGTTTCTCTCAACATGGACGGTGATGTGTGTTTCGTAGCTGGTGGAACAAATTCTTCTAAACCTCAAACAACAAAGGGTAGTTTTTCTTCAAGTGTTCCGAACATCAACTACTCTCAGATGCCCATGAGTGTTAAATCTGCTGAACAGCAGTTTGCTCTCTATGCATCTTTCATTGCTTCTTACGAAAATTATATTAAAGGTAAAATCGTTGATCCTGCAACTTTAGACGAAGACTATGATCAGATCGATGCTGATGATCTGGAGGAGATGGATCTGCAGTGGCAGATGGCAATGATTGTAAGAAGAGTTAAAAGGTTTATGAAGAAAACTGGTAGAAAATTCGTTGGTGAAAGACCAGGTTTGACAAGTCAAAGGTTCGGTGTTATAACTGTCAACAGAATGGCCACTTTGCTAAAGAATGCACAAATGACAGAGTAGAACGCAGTCAAAACAGGTCTACACAACAGAGTGGTGGTGGTAGTGAGAATAGGGCGATGATATCCAGACAGAACGGGGAATACAACTGGAATCTGCAAGTTGAGGAAGTGTTCGAACAGGCCAACTTGGTTAACATCGAAACTGAAGAAAAACCCAGAGAGACAAAAGAAAATCAAGCCTACATGGCAGAAGTGAACGATCAGCTTTCTGAGGTAAGTCCTAAACTCCCTTGTATGAAATGTGAAAATCTATCTGAACAGTTGAAAACAATAACTGATCAGTTTGTTAGTTTGGATGCTCAATTCAGAACATTAAAAGAAGATCATTATTACACTAAAACTAGAGAAAACAGTTACAAGGTAAAAATAAAAGCTAGTGAGAAAGATATCAGAAGTCTTAAAGCAAGTCTAGCTGAAAAAATACAAGTAATTGATCTTAGCTATGAAGTGTTAGAAGAGAAAACCAAACTAATTGCTGAAAGGGATAAACAAATAGCTGATCACCAGGTGAAAATGGTGGAACTAAACAGAAAGCTTGAGCAATTTAGAAATTCCTCCGCAATACTTGATCACCTCGTAAGTGATCAACGTTATAATCATAACTATACTTTTGATCCTAGTAATCAGAAATCTGTTGATGTTGAAATTGGTCAGACAGTTCGTGTTAAGGTTACGATTAAAGATCCAGAAGTTAGTAAAGGCGAAACGAGTAAGCCTGTTTCGAATGTTAAGATTTCTGTTCCTAGTTCTGTCTCATCAAATTCGGACAAGACATCCGAGTCTAGTGAGACAGAAGAAGAGGAAGTGTTACTAAAACGTGGAGAGGAACATAAACCAACTGAAAAGAATTCTCCACTAAACCCGTATGTCCCACCATATGTTAGACAAACGGGCAGTAATGCAGCCTCATCATCTAAAACAACTATTGAGACGAAAGTTGAACACAGGAGTTGTTTCAGATGCAATCAAATAGGACACCTGATTGCTGATTGCCCTCTGAAGCAGAGATTCAGAGGTATGAGGCCTTCGAAAACTGAGAATAGAACTAACAGTAATTTCTATAATGGTAAAAATGAAAACTCATCAAAGTTCAGATCATGGACTAATCCAGGTTTTCAAAGAAGTCGACCTCAGTTTTTTCCAGTTAACAACCAAACCATTAGTAATAATTCATTTAACTCACGAAGGTTTGGATGGCCTCATAGTCAATCTACTAGAAGGTATCCTTTTGGGACTTACAGAAATCAGTCTAATACTAACTTTGGACAGCCAAAGTACGGGATGCATTTTAACAGATTTAATCGACCCAAGACCAATAGGTCTTGGGTCCCCAGATTTTAATCATTTGCTTTGATCGTGCAGGAACAGTTGAACAGGGCTACAAACAATCTATGGGTTGTGGATAGCGGCTGTTCCCGGCACATGACGGGTAACAAGAATTTGTTACACGAGTGGAAACCTGTTCAGGGAGGAAGAGTTAGTTTTGCTGGAGAGAGTGGTGGAAGGATTACTGGAATTGGGACAGTGACTAATGGCAAAATGAAGTTAGAGAAGGTGAATTTCGTTGAAGAACTGAAGCATAATCTGCTGAGTGTATCTCAGATCTGTGACAAAGAGTACACTGTGCACTTTACCAAAGATGAAGCGATCGTACTGTATCCTGGTTTCAAGATACCAGAGGAATGGATAGTAATGAAGGCTCCAAGGGAAAAGAATACATATATTATGGACATGAGGTCGACTGAGATGGCAACAGAAGAATCGTGTCTTCTGTCAAAAGCAATCAGAATCGGAAGTCAACAACAGGTGGATGTCAGTTTCTTGGAGGCAGATTAGTGTCATGGCAGTGCAAGAAGCAGACCTCAGTCGCCATTTCTACCTGTGAAGCAGAATACATGGCAGCATCGAACTGCTGCTCCCAGGTTCTTTGGATACAACAGCAATTGCGCGATTATGGTCTGAATTTCACTCATACTCCTATTTGCATAGATAACACTGCTGCTATCTCAGTAACTAACAATCCCGTAAAGCATAGCAAAACTAAACACATTGACATCCGTCATCATTTTATACGAGATTGTGCTGAGAAGAAATTGATTGTGCTCGAAAAGGTTGATTCGTTAGATAATTTCGCTGATTTGTTTACTAAAGCGTTTGACAAAACTCGTTTTCAAAACCTTGTTGAGCTAAATGGGATGATCAATCCCGAGTAACCGTGTTTTTCGTTTTTGAGTATTTGTAAAAAAAAAAAAAAACGTCACTATCGCTTAGAATTATGTCGGTTGCTTCAGTTTGAAGGACATATCTTCGGATATGTTTGGTCCTCATTTCTACCTGTAGAGTATGAGGATAGCCATTAACCAGATGACTGAAAGTGACCGAGGCGGTTTATGATGTGTTTTTATTCTTTCGCTGAAAATTAGTCGTTCATACTTAGTTAGAAGGACACATACTCGTATGTGGTCGGTCCAGCTGATCCATTGGATCTTCAGGATAGCCGTTTACCTGAAGACTTCGAATTGATCGGGGCGATAGAAGTTAAATTTTTTTGAGGGAGATGAAATTATTTTTCAAGTCTACTACTTCGTAAGAAGTTTCTTTACTATGTTTAAAAGAAAATTGATCCAACCTTGGAAAGTGATAGACAAACTGATTCTGTGTGCTTAATTAGTGAAGTTATTAGGCCTAAAAGACTTTAGAACAGTCATTGTATGTCATGGTAGCTTTTTATGGTGCGTAAAAGTAGAAGTGATACAAACTAAATCTCCTCAAATTTTACGTGGAAACTCCTTAAGAGTTGTGCATGTCTCCATATATATCTTTCCGAATGATAGGCAGAAAAGCGATTACCCATACACGAGCCCGTGAGTGTTCTGATTCCTATGAAAATAGTGTGTCAAGAAACTGCAGTGATCCAGATTCGGGACTTGCAGTTGTTTACGTCTCTGAAACTGTGTAAATCTTGTTATTAAAAAAAAAAAAAAAAAAAAAACTGAGACATTCTAGAGCTTATAATGTTAATACTTCTCAATCAAGATGCAAGAAAGAGAACGGGAAGAAGAGTCTAAAGATCGAAGAGTACTTACTATTTAATCAGACACTACGGGTCGAGGTCAACTCGGGGTGACTTGGGGAAAGCCAAATACGCTTTGAGAATAGATAGGAGACATCACAATCTCTGATGTGTTGCCCATTTAAATTTTGAGCTTAATTGAACCTAACCCGTATCACAGAAGCGATGAAAACCATTTTAAGTTATTTACCTGCTTACAACCTGTCTCTTTATGTCATAATACAGCTGAACATGGATCTATGTGACAGTCACGTAATTAGTATGATTCCTGTTCGGATCTTTTCTAAAACGTGGTAGTCCCTGTCGGGACTGAAATTTGATCCCGTGTACCTTATTTCTAAGTTTTATCCTACTTATGTAGTTGTATGATTTTATACCTGGTTACTTGGTCTTGATCGTATCATTTAACTCTTTAAAGGATGTTTTAAAACTTAATTGCAAATTGTTCAAATTATAGGGGTTTGTTTTGTAAATTTTAACATCGGCGAAGTTATCCCAATGATCGAGACGAAGAAGCGTAATGATCGAGACGATGATCCCAATGCATCGAAAGGTGCAGGTGGAGAGTTGCCAAGAACTGAACAAGCTCTTGGGACTTCCACATCTCAGGGGGAGTCAACGAGTGCAGCTGGCGGTTCAGGGGGTGATGATGTGGTGGTTGTGGATGCTGAGGAGGTGTTAGATGATGTTATAGGTGATAAGGATGTGTTACCGATGGAGGAGATAGAGAAGATAGGGGCTGAGATTGTCATTGATAGTGAGATTGAAGAAGGAGAGATTGTGGAGGAGAACGTTGAGCACGAGATTCCGGAAGTTGATAAGGCAGATATGGGTCAAGATATGGGAAGCGATGAGACGGAATGGGAGGAGCAGCCAAGATGGAAAGAAGGCTACGCTCAGTGGTTCGTAAAGACTAAGAAACCGGCGGTCCCTACTATGTTCAAGAAAAGTTACAACATCAGGGGTTATGCTGAATCGAAAAAGGGGATTATATGCTGGTTATATGATGAGCAGTTGAGGCTTTTTGTGATTAAAAGGTATGATGGGGTTCAGTATTTCAAGAGGCTGTTGAGATCGTTGAATACGTTGCCTGAGTGTGAAATGAAGGACTTAGCCAGGTTGGGGTTGATAAACAGGAGTGATGATAACATGGCTAGGGTCATTGGGAAGATAGTCTGGAAGGAAAGCATAAAGGAGAAAAAGTTAGAGCTGTTGAAACCACAGAAAGGAAAGCTTGTTGAAGACAAAGACAGAGGAATGAGAGCAGATGGCAAGCCTTGGATGATCATGAAGTATAAGCCGATCCGGTGTTTAAAAGAAGTGCCGATGAAACAAATGCCCAAGGATGTGCTCAAAGATCTGAAGTGGTGGTATGTGGATTGTGAAACAGCTGAAGCAGTAATGAAGGATGAAGATGAACAAGAGCTGATGAGAGTTTATGATCCTATGCATCTAGTGAATCTGTCTCAAGCTGATCTCCAGGTGCTGAATGAGAAAAAGATATTTTATATTCCTGCTTGGAAAGAAGAAGCAAAGAAGTATCAAAGAGTTGTTTAGGTTTGTGTACAAGAAGGCGTTCATGCTTGAAGATGAAAGATACAAGATCTTTGGGATTACAAGACACGTGTTTGAAGATAGAGATATGAAGCTACTGCCAAGGGGGAGTCTGTTGGTACATGATGTCAGTAGTTCAGTGTCTAGTGTCTGTAATCGAGTTAGTTGGATTTGTATTTTGTATTAAGCGAAGTTAGCTCACAAGTTCGCTTATATAGGCGAACTTGTGGAACAAGCGAAGTTAGTGACAACTTCGCCTAAACATGTTAGGCGAAGTTGTCGTCTGTTATATACGGCTAGGTTACGGCTGAATTAGATGAATCAGTTTATGAGTTGTTCAGAGTTTGTGTAATCGGTGATCAGTGAATCACGTGTTTCCAGTTGCAATACAACGTGTCTTTGTTTATTGTAACGTGTGTTTGATTGTGTTAACGTGTATCGTCTTCTACGCTCGTATCGTCTTACGTAGGGATTCCGCACCTACGTAGAACGAGATATTCCGTGTAGATCCGGCTGGGAACCTACAGAGAAAACTAGAGTTAAACGAGTGTCGATTCGTGATTGACCCGGATGCCGATATGAGGCAGGATTCGGGTCTAATAGGTTTAAATGATGAAATAAAACTAAAATATAAAAGGGCCAGCGGCTGATTCGGGATGATTCATAATTAAATCGAAAAGCCCCAAATTAACTTTAATATAAACCCTAACGGGCCAAAATACAATTGAGCATCGAAACCGAATCAATTAATGAAATTGATTGAATGCTTTCATTTAGAATGTAAAAATGAACAGCTTTTATGTGCAACACTTACCCGAAAAGTGAATGGAATGAGTTGAACATGATGAATGCAAGACTTTGACTTATAAAAATCAACACTTCAAGAATTGATCAAAATTGTAACCAAGACCCGAAATTGATAGTGAGAAAACGATGAACAACAAAGGAGAAGGCTTAAGGGCGTATGGTTTACATTGAGGGGCTGGTTAAACTCATTTAATTAACGAGATTTGGTAAATCATTTGACTAAGGATGAAATGAACGCAATTAACACAAAAGATCTCATCTTTTGCAATAAGTTAACGAATTGGAGTCACAAAGTCGTCCACATACATGTCTTGGAGGTTACTCCAAGAGATTAAAGCGTTTGAAACTGAATTGACATAAAATCGAAGATTCCAAAATCCTCTCACTGATAGTAGCTTCAGACGCGCATTACAACGGGTTAGAAAACCTTCATCGCGTAGCGTGTAACAGCCCAGCTACTGCCGCACCATAATATTGTCCGCTTTGGCTGGGACGTACCACAATCGCCTCACGGATTTGCTTTTGGTTGCCCTGGTGGAGACTTCTCAGGAGGTCACCCATCCTGATACTGCTCTCACCTGAGCACGCTTAACTATGGAGTTCCCCTCTCATCCACTACCATTAAGCGTCCAAAATGCCTTATGATATGGAAGGTATCCACCTTCTTACAAAAAAGGCTTAGTTCTCTTCCCCAACCGATGTGGGATGTCACAATCCACCCCCCTTAGGGGTCCAGCATACTCGCAGGACCTGGCACCACCGGTCCAGCACTGGCTCTGATATCATCTGTAACAGCCCAGCTACTGCCGCATCATAATATTATCCGCTTTGGCCGGGACGTACCACCATCGCCTCACGGATTTGGTTTTGGTTTCTCGGGTGGAGACTTCTCAGGAGGTCACCCATCCTGATACTACTCCCACCTGAGCACGCTTAACAGTGGAGATCTCCTCTCATCCACTACAATTAAGCGCCCAAAACGCGTTATGATGGGAAATGTATTCACCTTCTTATAAAGGTGGCTTAGTTCTCCTCCTCAATCGATGTGGGATGTCACATAGCGCGACTGACAAAGAGGTTTCCAGAAAACCTCGCCCGTCAAGTATCGCGACAGGATTGATTTAAACCCGTCGCGTAGCGCGACAAAGCAAGAAAACAGAATTTTTGGATTTTTGACATTTTTAGCCTCAAAACTTAGATTAAATGTAATATTGCCAAAATATGCAAGTTTGTGGTTCAATGATTAGTTACACAAGACATATAAATATAAAATAATAAAAACACAAGTAAATACTCAATAAATACGCCATTTTCTTAATGCTGATAATCCGAATACAAACCCGGTCAGGTATAAAGTACAAATACAATGAAATGAAAAAACAGAAACATCACATTCACCTAGGTTTAAACACAAGAATATAACACATGAGTGAGATTCGAACCTACAACGTCAAACAAAAGAAACCATTATGTGAACTTAAGGTAAAACTTCTTATTATACACTACCCCAAAGGGGTGATGGCTTTACAATTATATATGGTTAAATATTTTTTTTTTTTATTTTTTTTAGAACGACGAATTTCTTGTATTTAGGCTACCTCACTCTTCAAATTTGGAGAGCCCGAGGCCCCACTCTGGCCAGATTATTTTGTCTTAATTGTCCCATGCTGGCTTCAGAGTTTGGTTTGGACGTTTCCCCGGAAAACCATATCGCTGACTGCCACTTGACAGTTGTCCATACTGTCGACTCCC
The DNA here is from genome assembly GCF_021521415.1 of Bidens hawaiensis. Classification (NCBI taxonomy): domain Eukaryota; kingdom Viridiplantae; phylum Streptophyta; class Magnoliopsida; order Asterales; family Asteraceae; genus Bidens; species Bidens hawaiensis. The sequence goes on from NW_027494464.1 coordinate 211,468, forward strand.
ACTTGACAGTCGTTTACGTTCAATTACCCTAACGCGGGCCCAACCCCCCACCCTCTAATAATAATAATAATAATAATAATAATAATAATAATAATAAAGGTTCTCTTGAATTTAAGTATTGAAACAACGTACTGTTGAATGATTACAAACTATAGAATATTTTCCAATTTTAAATGGCAAACCCTTTGATGCATACAAGAAGAAAACGCGTGCTTAATTTATTCATATTTATCCGTTCTAAATGAAACCTCTAGATTGAGGTTTCAACTTTTATATAATTAATAATAAAATAAATCTATGTCGTCTTCCCTACCACTAACACTTTTAAGGACATGACTGGCACACGCTAACACCATGCTGTAACTTCACCACATCACTCTCAAGTCTCACCTTCCTTCAATCTTCATACCCACTTGATCACACTCCCTATAAATACCAACCCCCTTCATTGCAAGTCTCTCACCTTCAACACTCAACTTATTTCACACACACATATTCAAATGGCTTCATCTTCTACATATATACTTTCAACTATCCTACTGGTTATCATTTTCCTAGGTAGCACCTCGCAGATTTCAACAACGAGTTCGATATCACTTGGGGGGACGGTCGCGGTAAAGTAATCAACGGCGATCTCTTAACACTCTCCCTCGATAAAGCTTCTGGCTCCGGCTTCGAGTCAAGAAACGAGTACTTGTTTGGCAAAATCGACATGCAACTCAAACTCGTACCTGGCAATTCAGCTGGCACCGTCACTGCATATTACGTAAGCTAGTTTTCTTAACAAATATTTAACCTTTTTACGGCAATGTAATCTACTATTAATAATAATAATAATAATACTATATCTATGATTGTATTAACGATAGAGTGTGAAATACTTGGAAAATATTAATGATTGTATTAATTATGCAGTTGTCATCGAAAGGATCAAACTGGGATGAAATTGACTTCGAGTTCTTGGGAAACTTGAGTGGCGATCCTTATATTCTCCACACAAACGTGTTTAGCCAAGGCAAAGGCAACCGAGAGCAGCAGTTCTACCTGTGGTTCGACCCGACTGCTGATTTTCACACGTATTCCATCCTTTGGAATCCTCAACGCATCGTGTGAGTATCTTTTCACATATCATCTAACTAAACTATGTTTATGTTAACTTGTAAACGTTGTTTGCCTGATGATTGTGTTTGGTTTTCAGATTTTCTGTTGACGGAACACCGATTAGAGAGTTCAAGAATGCCGAATCGATTGGCGTACCGTTCCCGAAAGCACAGCCGATGAGGATACACTCTAGTTTATGGAACGCGGATGATTGGGCGACCAGGGGTGGGTTGGTGAAGACTGACTGGAGTCAAGCTCCCTTCACTGCTTCCTACAGAAACTTTAAGTTGGATGCTTGTGTTGTGGCTTCTGGGAAGTCGTCTTGTAGTGGCACTGCAGCTTCTTCGGGCGGCAATCAGTCGTGGTTGTCGGAGGAGTTGGATATTACAAAGCAGGAGAGACTGAGATGGGCGCAGAAGAATTACATGATCTACAACTACTGCTCAGATTCCAAGAGATTTCCTCAAGGCTTTCCACCCGAGTGTCAAATGGCTTAAGAACATTTCTATTTGTACAATATTGTTTTAAGATTACAATTTAAATTCTTTACTCGTATTCATTGCAACTAGTTATCCAATAAAATAATAAAGACGAGTCTTTGTTTATTTTTATACAAATGCAATCAAAGCCATAAATGTCATATGAAAAGGTTTCATATTACTATCATTACATTCTTCCCTGTTTTTTCAAACACCATAATTGTCACAAACCAAGTTAACTCGCAAGCAAAACGGAAAAAAAAGAAAAAAACAAAAGGAATATGTTTTGAGTTGTTCATGTCTTCAAGAAATAAGCTTGTTTATATTGAACTTCATACTATACAAATGCAATCAAAGCCAAATTACCATTCCTAAAAAACCCATAAAATTTACTGCAATCACATGAGTGCATTTTCATTCATCATCTTCTAACTCTACAATCTGTGCCCGTCTTTCAGCCGCCTTTTTCCTGACGAAAAACCCCCAGCGCATCGCTGCCTTAATCTTCAACCAACCAACCACCGCCTTCCCAGACCGGCTGCGGTCTTCATCAAAGTCAAAATTAGGAGCCGGTGATGGCATAACCGATGGAAAAGAAAACCCATCTTCCGCCACGTTACCACCATGGCCACCGCCCATGCTAAAGAGCCGAAGTAGATGCTGCATATCTTCATTCTCAAGCATCTCGTGACTTCTCATGCGGATCTCGTCCTCTGACATGAAATCCCCAACCCCTTTGTCCCGGCTGTTGTTGGACCAGTCATCAAATGGGCTCATATTGGGCTGCTGCTGAACGGATGTGTTCACGGGCTGGAAAGATGATGATGATGATGATGATTGTGGTGGACCGAGGGCTAACCCAGATCTATCATCGTACCCGTTGGTTTGCATCCGCTGCGTATTGCCAGTGTGGCCACTTGAAACAAGATTCATCTCATACTGACCATGTGCATTAGTGCTCACAAGTTGTGGCCCGGTTTGGTACATATTATCTACATTGTCATTATAACCTGAACCCAAATGACAGAAATTAAATGCATATATTTCAGATTTCTTATAAAATTCATAGAAACATGTCTAAAAAGAAAGTAGATGTTACCTCCTAATAGCAGGTTTGAATCAACAGAGAGGGAGTCAGAATCCACAACAGGATGGTGTGGCGGCAGTAGTTGATTATTAGATCTCTGATAATCTAATGCGCCCATTGAATAATCATTCCGGGATGCACCGGACCTTTTAGGTTGCTTGAAGTTCACAAGTGACTTGCCATCATACTCCACAACTTGGTTCCAGTTATCATATGCTTTCTTAATCAATGTATCCACATATACCTACAAGATAAACTGAATTAATACTCGAAACATTATATATAAATAAGTAAAATAACTTGAATAAAATGAAAGTGGCAAAAACCTTTTGGCCATCAGAAAGAGTATCAGCTGATTGATATTGGTCACCCGCAATAAGACCTCTTAGCTCATATATATTATTAAAAACAACACCAACATTTCTGTTATCCTCGGAATAATATACATAAACCTTGGTACTCAACACACATGTTTTTGCATGCTCTATCAAAGCCTCCCACATCTTATTCGACATGCCACTTCCAAGAATCTAAAATTAAATAATAATAATAATAACATGTGAAAAAACAACATGATGCAATAAACATTACTAAATTAGGCTTGTAAACAAACGGAACGTTTAGTGCACCGTTTGTAAACCATGCGGCGGGAAGTTTGTTTATGTTCGTTTAATTAAGAAACGAACAAACATGAACAAAATTTTTTGTTTATTTAGTTAAACAAACTAACATGAACACTCTCATTTGTTCATTTATGTTCGTAAGCTTTCATTTACACTAGTTCATTTAACTTCGCATATGTTCATTTGTTTACGTTCATAATGTTCTTAAGTTTTCATTTTGTTTAAATCCATTTGATTACATTCGTTAATATGTGTTAAAATTCGTTAGGCCCATTACAATTTAGTCTAGTTTTTAACAGCTTTTTAGGCCCCACACATTGTTGTTCGCATTTACTATTAATTGGTTTTAGCATCAATTATGTGTTCTGTTATGTCCATTCATAAACTTTCATTTATATTCTTTACGAACGAACATAAAGGAACACCAACATGTTCATTTTCCTAACAAACTAACACGAACAAGAAAACCCCGTTTGTTTAATTGTTCTTTCTCGATCGTTTTCAGTTAAAGTTAAACAAACGATCACAAACACGTTCCATTCAAGTTTGTTTGGTTCATTTACAAACCTATATTAAATACTTACTTTGCGTAGCTTTTGAGAATCCCGTACTACAAGACGAAGAAACTCTTCAACTGTAAAAATCCCCGAACTATTCAACCGCTTGTGAAACGATCCATCCTTTCCAATTTTCTCCAATCTCCATACCTCATCATTTAAAGTAGGTGGGTAGTGTTTCTTGTATACTATCAATGAAAAAGTAATAACAATAAGGAAAAAATGAGCCAGGATGTATTTTTCTCCTTTTTGAAATAATAAAAATGAACCAATTGCATACATTCTCCTCTGTGATCTTTAACAGTGAAAGCTTCAGTCTTGGCTTCACGAACACGAATCCCTTCACACAAACCCGAGGCGACCTTTAAACCGAGCCTAAACTTCCTGCTTCTAATCCAACTTGAATTGTCGGTAAAAGTTAACTCTCCTAAAGTCCCAACACCTTCTTTAAGAACAACCTGCAAGTCTCCAGTCAACAACGGTCGTTTTCCTTCACGTTCTTTAACAACATGGCTTTCAAACTCTTCTTGAGTCCAGCCTTCATCATCTTCATTGTTGAAATCACCTTCTAGAACCACAATGTCTAGCTTTATTGATGATTCGGGTCCTGTGGTAACAACATGACCCGTGCTCGCATCGACTAAGACTATATGAATAGCAGCACCCTGTTCGCCTTAAACTTTTCCACCAGTGAATAATGGTAAAGACATCCTGGACTTGAAGAGAAGCTGCAGATTTCTGCCGTCAGGCCCTTCGATACGCTTAGGTGATGGCCTGGAATTATCACATAAAATTGGTTAAGATATAAAGTTTGTAATTATTGTTATTAAACAGAAAGAAATTCCACAAACCTTTCATTAGTTAGCCGAGCAGGGCCTAATTTTGCTAAAGCTCGTTCAACTTCCTCACTAACCTGTTCAGAAAATGGTTTGTGAGATCGCAAAAAGATGTGCACAAAACTGTCTTCAAAAACTTCACAAAACAGTCTTTTAAATTCAAAAATCATAGAGCATTTAATAACAATAGCTTCATAAAGTTGGGATGCGCATGTAAATTTTAAAATTTAAACATGGAAATGTTAAAGGCTGGATCTTACAACTCTGCGAAGAATAGGTTCCAAAGATGAGCAAAGCTTTTGAAGACTGTCCACCTTCAAAGCTTCCACAATTACACTGTATATATAGTTTATGTGTATATCATTAGAATACATAAAATATCCCCAATAACCAACTTGAGATTTAATGGCTTATAGAAAATAAAACTTGAGATAAGATTTGCTAGTTTAGCACATAAACAACTCACAAATGAGCAAAATAAGCTTTAAGAGGGTATTACTGCAGGAAATAAGAACAACAAATCAACTTGGTTAACTTTAGCATGCAAACAAACAATCAACAAATATTACTCCATTTCAGGAGATGATGATGCTTTCTTTTGGACAAAAGAAAAACCAAACATCACCCAATATTCAAATCATCTAACACAACAACCATATCCAGTAAATCAAACAAATAGCAAATCTATTGGTAGGGTCTGGGGAGGGTAGGATGTAGGCAAACCTTACCTCTATCCATAGGGATAGAAAGGCTGCTTCCAGAAAGACCCCTAGCACCAATAAAAGATTTACATGCCTCATAGAAGTCGTACTAGCAGATAAAATTTGGAAAGTAGTTTCTGAAAGACAGAAACAGGGAAAGTACAAGAACTTGAAGCCAACAATTGCCAAAAAGATTTGTCTTTCTTTACTTGTTGATGTGGGTTAATACTGAGACTTGGGCTGAAATGATAATGCTCTAACCTAAACAATTAATAACATTGTGCTTACAGAATCCTCCATAATTGTTGGTGTTTACAACTTTACATCTCAGACTAATCATAATAGTTAATGTAGAGATTATCAAATATGTAAACATAGGCCACCAAATTTTTAAATTGCATTTCAAGCCACCCAAGTATTAGTTCCATTTTAATTATGCCAGTTCTAATAACATCAAGCTAAGACCTTACTAGACACTGATTCAACGGTTTTACAGAAAGTGTATTCGCAAATATGGTTCATTTTGATGAGTTCTACAACAGTACAGCTTCTGTCCGTGCTTCAAAGAGTGTTTCCCAAGTTTAAAATTTTACTTCAAAGCATGATTTCCAAAAGAAGTTAAAGTTCATGAAATTTGACCAAAACCAAATTAATATGCTGGTGTGTTGATATTTGAGTGATCATAGTGTAACCTTTTTGGATACTTTAAGTGACCTATATGAATACATTATCCCTACTATGTAATAAGCAACCATGTCCGTTTGGTAATCACATTCATAAACACCTTGCGTTGATAAAAGTATCAAACATAAAGTAAATGTAGTGAATTAACGTTTGTGGCACGTATGCAGTAAAACCAATACAAACCTAATATTTCATCTCCGTTCTATTCAGTATTTGAGACACAATTTCACAAAAACTATACTTGAAACCAAATCGATAATAATAATAATACAGTCAACACGCTTGCTTTTGCAAATTGCACAAAAATCAACTAACAATTCGCCTATCAAAAAGCCCTAATTTCACACCGCAGACCAACAAAGAAAATCAAAAGCAAAGTCCATTGAATACCTGGCTAAAGCCGGCCGCTTCCGCTCCGGCTGCTGCTGCTCCTCTTCACCTTCCAACCCTCGTTTCCCCCTCTCCCTAATCGAATTTTTCCTCTCCATATTCCGCGTATGCATTTTACAAACCCTAACCACAATCCACACCGCTTAATATCACGAAAAACAAAACTCTAAGTAGAAAACTGAGATACGAAACCCTAAGTGTAAAATTAAATCGATTACGGTTAATAATAGATGATCAACAATGAACAATCAGGGATAAATGAAAATCTAACCAAGACATTGCTAGTAAGGAGATTTTTTATTACCTGTATGTGAGAATTGTTTGCAGTTACTGCTGCCGTGCTGCGGGTGGTCTTAGCGAGTGTCGTAAGCGTTATTGGTATTGCTGCTGCTTTTACGTTTAGCATAGAATATATCTTTACGGCTGAGTGAGGATTGTGTCAGCCGTTGGATCTACGGCTTATCCGTACATGCCACGTCACACAGGTGTGACTTTCGGCTCGGCTAGCCGCCAAAGTTTGGTTGAGTGTCGTCTCACGGAGCTTCAATGTGATTTTCCTTTTTTAAAATAGTAAAAACTTGTGCTATATAGGCGGGTACTATGTAGATCTAATTCTTAAATTGATTAAATTGTGTCATTTTACTTTTTCGATGTGCACAAGTGAACCACCTGGAATCAATCCATGACCGCTAAGCTAAAGAAAAGAGTCATTTATCAAGTAAGCTAGTTTATACAGACTGAAAGATGCCTAAACTGGATTAATATTCAGCCAATCCCTTACAGCTTTATCTCACTTCTACTTTTTGTGGGGCTAGCACACGGGGAGTGGCCCTACACACCGGGGGCGAAGCGTAGAAGTCACTTTAGCTTGTTGTATTGGAGTGGTTCATCGTCAAATGAACAACAATGGCTTGTGGCATTTCCTATTGATTTGTCTAAGGAATGGGATGCAAAAGAGGTGTGCCCTTCCGTCATGTTCAAGAAAATAATGAAATGATCATTTTACCCCTAAGCCTATAATTCTATCTAAAATAATCTTCCAAAATAATGGAGAGACTGGGATTCGAACCCCAGCTCTCCGTTTTAACAACCACGAAGACTACCATGTGAACTAAGCTGCTATTTGATATTATTACAGAATATGAAATATATATTACCACCTTCAACACTTCATGTTTCACAAATTCCAGTTAGGGTTTCCAAACCAATATCATTATCATAAAACATGCCTATAAACAAAAGGATGCGTTTTATCAAACACCATGACTGCATTATTCAATCTATTCCAATTTCTTGGTATCCAAATCCAATGTTTACTAAGCACCATTGTAACACCCCGACCAAAGGCGGATTATACATCGGGGCGCCACATATTGTTTCATTACTCGTGACACTATTGGGTGTCAATATTTAATAAATATATTCATTCACGCACGCGCAACGTAAACACAAGATAACATAAATCAACATAAATCAATATATTATAAGGCAAAATATTCGAACAACAATAACTTGTCTTGATACATTTTAATCTAGGTCCAAAAGTATAAACGTCCTACGTGTCCACAAGCTCCAAATGTAGCTACAGCAAACCTGAACATGTGTTAAAATAAAACGTCAAACACTTGCGTGTTGGTGAGAAATCAAGTTTAATACAATACATAGATAACAATAAATCTGCGCGCAACATGTGTATGTCTGGTTTTCAACAAGGGTGTAATCCGATCGGGACCAACTCTAAGATTCATACTCATAGACTGCCAGTGCTCACAATTGAGCTCACAAACAAGAAAGACTGTGCAAGTGTAAACAAAAGAGAAAATCATAAACGATTGTTCTCCCGTGTTCATCTAATGGTACCATGAGAACTGCGGAATAGACCGACAAGACGGTTAATGATCCACACATACAAATAAACAGCCAAGTCTACGTCCTCAACACATGGGATACTGCGCGACTAAAGTTCATAAACAAGTTTAAGACTCTAAGTTTGTATGAACACATGAACATCCCAAAACATTAAAAATAAAAAGGGATTATGTACGAGATTACTCACTTGATAAACGGTGTGGTGAAAGATAAAGCAAGAACCAACTTTAAACAAGCACAAGTTAACCTATAAATAAGATTATTGTTTTAATGATTGGTTTTAAGTCTAGATTATAAGTTAGCATAATTAATAAGTAAATTATTATATATAATATATATATTACCGGAAAAGCAGGGCAGAACAGGATAGAAGACGAAGGCAAAGAGAGAGGAGACGGCAGAGGAAGAACAACGGCAAGGAGTAAGAGAGAACAGGAGAGTTTAAGTGCTTTGTGTGTGTTGTGTTAGGAAATTAACATTATTATTTATAGGGAAACCCTAGGGAACACAATTCCTAGAAAAGGGGAAAAGATCTCCAAAAAGTAAAAGATTCCAAAAGCAAAAGATATCAAAAGATATGGCAGCTGCAGGGGGCAAAGGAAAAGCTGACAGGTAACAGTAAACAGGCATGGGCGGGTCAGATAAAGGTACTGGTCAAGCATGGAAAAAGCAGATCTCAAAAGATAATGTCAGTCACTTTTTCTACCAACCAATGGGGTTGGTGCGCATGCTGCGCCGAAAGTAACTTTTCAGACATAAGATAGGTCAGGTCAACAGCACAGAAGATAAGACATCACAAAAGCAAACGGCTAGATTAAACAGAAGAAAACTCAAAGGGTTTAGCGCGAGAAAGCATCGAGCGCACGCGCGAGGGCGAAGGCAGACACAGAAGGTCAAGAGTGCGCGAGCGCGAAGGCAGACAGAAAACAGTCCACAGCGCGCCGTGGGAAGAACTAAAATCCTTAGCGCGTCGCGGGAAGAACTACCATTCTTAGCGCGTCGCGGGAAGAACTTCCGTTTTTAGCGCGCTGCGAGAAGAACTACAATTCTTAGCGCGTCGCGGGAAGAACTACCGTTCTTAGCGCGCTGCGAGAAGAACTACAATTCTTAGCGCGCTGCGAGAACAGTTCGCCTCGCGTATCGCAGGAACAACTGGTCTTCGCGCAGGCTTCCTTGTAAGGAGTCTGGCGCGTGGAGCTGCGCAGACAACCTTAGGCGGGAAGAAACAAAGGACACAAAAATAAGAGAAGGGGGTTCAAGGCTTAAGGGCGGGACGGCGACAAGAGAGAAAAGAAGGCGGAAAGAGAGAAGAAGAGGGACGGGACGGCGGAAAGGAAAAGAGAGGAAGAGGCGGGAAGGAAAATATATTATTATTAAAAATAAAGTATAAGTATAAATAAATATTAAATCATAAAAGAAAGAGATCGGATCAGAGAAACGGGTACCTGGGTCGGGTCGGATCGGGTCAGATGTCACAGTCTCCCCTACTTTAAGAAATTTCGTCCCGAAATTTATCTCGAAGTAGGTTGCGCAGAGAACAGGTGCGGGTACTTGATCTTCATTTGATCTTCCCTTTCCCATGCAAACTCGGCTCCGCGCTTGGACTCCCAGCGAACTTTCACGATAGGGATACGACTGCGCTTGGTTTGCTTAACCTCGCGATCCATAATCTCAACAGGCTTCTCAACGAAATGCATAGATTCATCAACTTGAACTTCATCAAGTGGAATGTGAAGGTTCTCGTCAGCTAAACACTTCTTGAGATTGATACATGGAACGTTGGATGCACATTACTGAGCGCGGGCGGCAGGTCTAGTCTGTAGGCAACTTTTCCCACACGCGCGAGAATCTTAAATGGTCCAACATATCGAGGAGCAAGCTTACCTTTCTTCCCAAAGCGGACAACACCCTTCCAGGGCGACACTTTGAGGAGAACAAGATTACCAACTTGAAATTCGAGAGGCTTTCGCCTGCGATCTGCGTAACTCTTCTGCCGGCTTCTGGCAGTCAACAGATGATCACGGATCTTGGCGATTTTATCGGTTGTCTCTTGAACAAGTTCGGGTCCTGTGATTTGAGCTTCACCCACTTCGCTCCAACAAATCGGGGAGCGGCACTTACGACCGTAAAGTGCTTCAAATGGGGCCATACCAATACTGGAATGATAGCTGTTATTATAAGAGAACTCGATCAAAGGCAGGTGCGAATCCCAATTACCTCCAAAATCAAGAACACAAGATCGGAGCATATCCTCAAGAGTTTGAATAGTTCGCTCAGACTGACCGTCAGTCTGAGGATGATATGCCGTACTCATGTCCAAGCGAGTTCCTAGCGCAGATTGGAGAGATTTCCAAAAGCGAGATATAAAACGGCCATCGCGATCGGATATGATGCTCAAAGGAGTACCATGGCGGCAGACAATTTCCTTGACATAAAGCTGCGCGAGTTGCTCAACACGGTAGTTTTCACGAATGGGCAGAAAGTGAGCAGACTTAGTCAAACGATCCACTATTACCCAAATGCTATCATGTTTGCTTGCTGTCAAAGGTAACTTGGTAATAAAGTCCATCGCTACACATTCCCATTTCCACGTAGGAATTTCTGGTTGTTCGAGCAAACCAGATGGGCGTTGATGTTCAGCTTTTACCTTAGAACAAGTTAGGCATCTAGCTACGAACACAGCAATATCCTTTTTCATACCGGGCCACCAATAAGTAATGCGCAAATCCTTGTACATCTTATCAGCGCCGGGATGAATAGAATACCGAGATTTATGCGCTTCACTCAGGATATCAGCGCGAAGATTCTCATCAAAGGGAATCCAGATGCGATAGAGATAGCAGAGAATTCCACTCAGATTAGGGACAAAGTGTGCTTCCGCGCCACACGCTAACTCGGCGCGAAGGTTACCATTACTGATGGATGCGCGCTGCGCGTCACGAATGCGCGATTCAAGGTTGCTTTGGATCGGCGCGAAGTGAAGCTGCGTGCGCGGCAAGATACAGTTAAGCTGGCTGGGTTTACGGCTGAGCGCATCAGCTACCACGTTAGCCTTACCAGGATGATACCGGATCTCACAATCGTAATCGCTGATGAGTTCGTTCCATCGGCGTTGCCTCATGTTGAGTTCCTTTTGATCAAAGATATGCTGAAGGCTTTTATGGTCAGTGTAGAGGATACACTTAGTACCATAAAGGTAGTGTCTCCAGATCTTCAAGGCAAAAACAACTGCGCCTAGTTCGAGGTCGTGAGTTGTATAATTCTTTTCAAGAACCTTGAGTTGCCTTGATGCGTAAGCGATAACCTTGCCTCGTTGCATAAGAACACAACCGAGACCTTGGTTGGAGGCATCGCAGTACACGACAAAATCAACATTACCCTCAGGTAGCGCAAGGACAGGAGCTTCACACAACAAACGCTTGAGCGTTAGAAAGGCTTCTTCTTGCTTCGAGCCCCAAATATACGGTTTACCTTTGTGCGTTAGAGCTGTTAAAGGCAAAGCGATCTTCGAGAAGTTCGAAATGAAGCGCCGGTAATAACCAGCTAAGCCCAGAAAAGAACGGATCTCGGTAGGAGTGGTCGGCGTAATCCAGTTCTTGATTGCTTCAATCTTGGATGGGTCGACATGAATACCCATCTTGTTTACAACATGGCCAAGAAACTGTACTTCATCCGACCAAAATTCACACTTAGAGAGCTTGGCAAAGAGCTGCTCGGCTCTAAGCTTTTGCAATACCAACCGAAGATGTTGCTCATGCTCGGCTTTGGTCTTAGAATAAATCAGAACGTCATCGATAAACACAATCACGAATTTATCCAAGAAAGGCCTACACACCCGATTCATTAGATCCATGAAAACGGCGGGTGCGTTGGTTAAACCGAAGGACATGACCAAGAATTCAAAATGGCCATAACGAGTTCGAAAAGCAGTCTTCGGAACATCCTCATCGCGGATGCGCAACTGGTGATAGCCAGAGCGGAGATCAATCTTGGAGAAACAAGAGGCACCTTGGAGTTGATCAAAGAGGTCGTCAATACGCGGTAAGGGATACCGGTTCTTAATGGTGAGTTTGTTCAACTCGCGGTAATCAATACACATGCGAAATGAACCATCTTTCTTTTTAACGAACAACACCGGAGCACCCCAGGGCGAAGAGCTAGGGCGAATGAATCCTTTAGCGGTCAATTCTTGAAGTTGGCTTGCTAATTCTTGCATTTCAGCGGGTGCAAGACGGTAAGGAGATTTGGCTACGGGAGAAGCACCAGGGACAAGATCAATACGGAACTCGACTTCACGAGCGGGAGGGATACCAGGAAGATCATCAGGAAAAACTTCAGGGAAATCACGCACAACAGGGATATCGCGAAGCTTTTTCTTTCCTTCATCGGGTTTAACCACATGGGCTAAGAATGCAATACACCTTTTCCGCATGAGCCTTCGGGCTTTGGCGCAAGACATAAGTTTAAGACCACTGGAGGGTTTCTCGCCATAGATGTGAAGATCACCGTTTTCTCGGGGAATGCTAATCAACTTCTTGGCGCAAATAACTTCGGCGCGATTATTCGAGAGCCAGTCCATACCAATGATAACATCAAAGCTTCCAAGAGGCATGGGGATGAGGTCGATCAGAAAATCGTTTTCGTTAAGGTTAAGCGTGCAATCTTTAATCACTGAGTTAATTAAAACAGTTTCGCCATTAGCCAATTCAACTGAAAAATTTTCTTTTAAATCGATGCGCGGTCGCGCAAGCTTCTGCTCAAACGCGCGAGAGATAAAACTTCGATCGGCGCCAGTATCAAAAAGTACAGAAGCATAAAATCCGTTAAGTAAAAATGTACCATTAACTACGTCATTATTCGCTTGCGCTTGGTGCGCGGTTATGTTAAAAGCTCGTCCACGCGTCACTTGGTTCGAGATTTGGTTCACCGGATTCGCTTGCGTAATCTGAACTTGTAGTCTCGGGCACGCATTCCGGAAATGACTGGGATCACCGCAGTTAAAGCACGATCTGGGACGTGGGTTTTGGTAGGTTGGTTGTGGGTTCTGCGGGTAGACTGGTGGTGTTTGCGCAATTGGATTGGCGGGAAGAACTCTACAGTTTTCCGCCATGTGACCAGCGCGGCCACATCGGTGACAAAGTCGACACGGGGTTTGGGTTGGGTGGTGAAATCTATAGGTTGGGCAAAAGGGGTGGTTTCCTGTGTAAGGTTTCTTAGTTGGCGGGGCAGGGAGTGCCGGATTGGTTAAGGCATAGTTATGGACTACAGGAGGTGTTGGGTAGGTTGACAGTGGGTTAGGCGCGTAAACTGGAGGTTGGTAGGTGGGTTGCTGGACAATGGGCGGGTTGGTAAGCGCATAGGCTTTGCGCCTGCGCTTGAGGTTGTTACGGTTTGAGGGTTCTGGTTTGGTTTCTGCTGGTTCAGGGGTAGTCTTGGTGGGTTTGGTCTTCTCAGTTCCCCGCAGGAACAGGGTTCCTGCTCTGACATGTTTGTCGCTGAGCACAGCGGCCAACTCGATGGCGTCAGAGAGGGTTGCTGGGTTTCTGGCCCATACAGAATCTTGAATTTCCATGGGGAGACCCCCAAGGAATTTCTCTATGGCTCGGCGGGAAGGGGTAACAAGGTGAGGGACAAGCAGGCTTAGTTCATGGAAGCGCGTCGCGTACTCGCGCGCTTCACCACTGTATTGCTTAAGATTCCAAAATTCCTCCTCCAGGCGCTTAACTTCGTTGGGAGGGCAGAATTCTCGCGTCAGAATTTCCTTGAATTCCTCCCATGTCATGCTAGAAGCAGCTTCTGCGCCACGCGCATGAGCTGCTCCATTCCACCATGTAAGCGCTCTGGATTCCAGAACACTGGAAGCATATAGGGTTCGTCTGTCTGATGGGCATTGGGTATGGAGGAAAGTGTTTTCAATCTTCTCGAGCCATTGGAGCATCACGGTGGCTCCTTCAAGCCCTGTGAACTTCGGAGGGTTACCCGCATTAAAGGACTTAATGTTATAACTGGAGGTATTGTTTTGGCTCAAAGCTTGGGCTATTGCGGCGGCCATTTCCTGGGAACGTTGCTGTCTACGCATGCGCGAGGCTTCTCTTCTCTGAAATCGGCGAGATAGCGGAGGCATTCTATAAAAGTTTTAATTTTTAGTTAATATCTTGGTTTTAGCGCAAAGTATAACCTCGAAAAGTTTGGTTTCGCGGAGTCAGTTACTGTCAAAAGTTAAAAGTAAAATAAATGACCCTAAATGCAGACTTAATAAAGGTAACAAATTCGAATCAAGAATCGACAATTCATGTATCACCATGACTTTCCGAATTCCCAATTTAAAATATATGAGCAAACGAGTATTGGAGATTGACGATTTATGTATCACCATGACTTTTCAATCTTCAATATAAAATATACAAGAAAATGAGTATTGGAGGTTGACAATTCATGTATCACCATGACTTTTCAAGTCTCCAACCTCAGAACATAATCGTAAATGGAAATTGAAAATCAACTATTCATGTATCACCATGACTTTTCGGATTTTCAAATCCCAACAAACGAATATGCAAGAAAAATCAATAAAAATCGAAATTCAGCAAAAATCGAAATATCGCGAAATAAATCATAAAATCATACGCTGCGTTTGCGCAAGCATATTTATAAATAACGAGTAATTAACAATAAGCGCGCAAACATGAGATTTTTCTCATGCGCGAGAAGGGACTCTTAGGTATTCTAGGCCGTTACGTCTAACCACCTATCCTAAAGTCAACGAGCTCTGATACCAATCTGTAACACCCCGACCAAAGGCGGATTATACATCGGGGCGCCACATATTGTTTCATTACTCGTGACACTATTGGGTGTCAATATTTAATAAATATATTCATTCACGCACGCGCAACGTAAACACAAGATAACATAAATCAACATAAATCAATATATTATAAGGCAAAATATTCGAACAACAATAACTTGTCTTGATACATTTTAATCTAGGTCCAAAAGTATAAACGTCCTACGTGTCCACAAGCTCCAAATGTAGCTACAGCAAACCTGAACATGTGTTAAAATAAAACGTCAAACACTTGCGTGTTGGTGAGAAATCAAGTTTAATACAATACATAGATAACAATAAATCTGCGCGCAACATGTGTATGTCTGGTTTTCAACAAGGGTGTAATCCGATCGGGACCAACTCTAAGATTCATACTCATAGACTGCCAGTGCTCACAATTGAGCTCACAAACAAGAAAGACTGTGCAAGTGTAAACAAAAGAGAAAATCATAAACGATTGTTCTCCCGTGTTCATCTAATGGTACCATGAGAACTGCGGAATAGACCGACAAGACGGTTAATGATCCACACATACAAATAAACAGCCAAGTCTACGTCCTCAACACATGGGATACTGCGCGACTAAAGTTCATAAACAAGTTTAAGACTCTAAGTTTGTATGAACACATGAACATCCCAAAACATTAAAAATAAAAAGGGATTAGGTACGAGATTACTCACTTGATAAACGGTGTGGTGAAAGATAAAGCAAGAACCAACTTTAAACAAGCACAAGTTAACCTATAAATAAGATTATTGTTTTAATGATTGGTTTTAAGTCTAGATTATAAGTTAGCATAATTAATAAGTAAATTATTATATATAATATATATATTACCGGAAAAGCAGGGCAGAACAGGATAGAAGACGAAGGCAAAGAGAGAGGAGACGGCAGAGGAAGAACAACGGCAAGGAGTAAGAGAGAACAGGAGAGTTTAAGTGCTTTGTGTGTGTTGTGTTAGGAAATTAACATTATTATTTATAGGGAAACCCTAGGGAACACAATTCCTAGAAAAGGGGAAAAGATCTCCAAAAAGTAAAAGATTCCAAAAGCAAAAGATATCAAAAGATATGGCAGCTGCAGGGGGCAAAGGAAAAGCTGACAGGTAACAGTAAACAGGCATGGGCGGGTCAGATAAAGGTACTGGTCAAGCATGGAAAAAGCAGATCTCAAAAGATAATGTCAGTCACTTTTTCTACCAACCAATGGGGTTGGTGCGCATGCTGCGCCGAAAGTAACTTTTCAGACATAAGATAGGTCAGGTCAACAGCACAGAAGATAAGACATCACAAAAGCAAACGGCTAGATTAAACAGAAGAAAACTCAAAGGGTTTAGCGCGAGAAAGCATCGAGCGCACGCGCGAGGGCGAAGACAGACACAGAAGGTCAAGAGTGCGCGAGCGCGAAGGCAGACAGAAAACAGTCCACAGCGCGCCGCGGGAAGAACTAAAATCCTTAGCGCGTCGCGGGAAGAACTACCATTCTTAGCGCGTCGCGTGAAGAACTTCCGTTCTTAGCGCGCTGCGAGAAGAACTACAATTCTTAGCGCGTCGCGGGAAGAACTACCGTTCTTAGCGCGCTGCGAGAAGAACTACAATTCTTAGCGCGCTGCGAGAACAGTTCGCCTCGCGTATCGCAGGAACAACTGGTCTTCGCGCAGGCTTCCTTGTAAGGAGTCTGGCGCGTGGAGCTGCGCAGACAACCTTAGGCGGGAAGAAACAAAGGACACAAAAATAAGAGAAGGGGGTTCAAGGCTTAAGGGCAGGACGACGACAAGAGAGAAAAGAAGGCGGAAAGAGAGAAGAAGAGGGACGGGACGGCGGAAAGGAAAAGAGAGGAAGAGGCGGGAAGGAAAATATATTATTATTAAAAATAAAGTATAAGTATAAATAAATATTAAATCATAAAAGAAAGAGATCGGATCGGAGAAACGGGTACCTGGGTCGGGTCGGATCGGGTCAGATGTCACAACCATGACTGCATTATTCAATCTACACTGTGACTGAATTTTATCAAGCACTGATTAAAGTTGGAGTTCAACCAGGAGACAAATGGCTAAAACGGGAAGAAGAGGAAGCACTGATTGAACAAGTATTAGGCTTCGATTTGATTTTTGAAGTCCGGTTGACGATGAGGACTGCAAATCAACCTTCAAATTTCAAATATTGACTTCTTGAACATTGATTGGGCACCGATTGAACAATATTAGGCTTCAATTTGAGTTTTGAAATCCGATTACAACGACGTAGACAATATATGGACGAACGTGATGTATCAGTGGGGACTGACGAGTTGAAGATGTTTGTTTAACAGTTACCGATGGTGGCCCCCTAGTGTTTATGAGAAGCTGTACGGTGGCGCCATTTAATGGTGGCGTGGCCTAGGGTTCATCAGTTAGTGTCTTAAGGTGTTTAACAGGTTAGAGACGAGCACAAGTATCAAACATGAAAACGACTTGTTTAACAATTGACTTTGATGATTTGAGCATGACAGTTGTACGTTGTATTTACCAAGGAGAAATGATGTACTCTAGCCTCTTAATTTTAACTATTTTAAAAAAAAAGTATAAAATTGTATAACACGCTTTTTTGCTAAGCATGTCTTATCATATCTAAACAAGTGCCAATTATGACAGCCCCGTGGCGGTGTGTTTTAGGGGTGCTATGCTGGTTGGGGTGAGGGAGACGAGGGAGATAAAGTGCTTTTTATTGTTACTATTGTTGTTGCTATTAAGAGAAAATTAACAAAATGTCGTTGCCGTAAGCTGGTCAACTAATGGATGGGCACACTTGTACGCACTGCAAAAGTACGCTATCACTAATCACTCAATTTACGAATTGAATCTGCAAAGTGTCCCCGCCCATATAGCACAAGGGCACAAATCATAATTTTCTCTTTAAAGTATTATAAAGTTAATAAAAAAAAGAGCATAATATTACGTAAATGTTTTTGTAGTATAATGAAGTTTTAGGTTTTATTTATAGAAAACACTGGTCATGCCATAGTTATTGTTTACTTCGCATGCACACTATTCGTCATTAATGAATGGGTGTTAAAAAACTATGTTATATATATGTAAACTTACACTTTTACCTTTAAAGTTAAACATAAAATAATCCACATGCATCCTGCATTTTCTTTCAAAACCGATGACCAACAACCCACCGCAAAACACAACATCATCATGTCCCCAAACTATCACGTTGCAACCCTCGCTCGCCTCTTTGACATGTATATCACGAAAGTGGCAACGGTGAGCCCTCAATCACAAAATTCTTAATTAGATTCACTCTCACATGTTTTTTGTTTTGATCATTCATCACCAACCAACTGTGTCTTTTAGTGGGTGTTTGGGATTCTATATTTTGGCTCACTTATGACTTTTAAACTTTTTGAAAAGTTAAATGACGTTTGGGAGTTCTTATGATGTGAATGGAGAAATTGGATAAGTTATTACTTTTTTAAGTTATGACTTTTCCATAAGTCATAAGAAGGCCAAAATAAGAAATCCCAAACACCTGGTAGAGATGACTTGTATTGACCACTTATGTTCAAATTTAGAAGGATGTTCAACACATAGGTTACAAATGGTGTTGAGCTTGTGCTAGACTATGCTAGATCTAAGATATGTTTACAGCTCCGTATTTTTATTGTTTTTTGGAATCTTGATATATGGATCAATGAATTAATTTTAAGAATATGAAAATATCATGTGAATGTTGATACACAAAAGTAAGGTGGGTGAAAATATTTGGAATTGTTTGCTAAAAAAGCCAAGAAAAGAGAGAACAAAAATCTTCCAAATGGTTGGACGGATTCTTACTTCGGGCCTGTTTGTTTGAGGTCTTTACAGGACCATTCAGAGATATATGTATGATTCGCTCAGACTTGGAAGTGTTTGGTTTAATAAGAGGGTATGTCTGAAAGCTGAATGGGCCTCTTACCCATTCAGATTCATAACAGCGCTGAATGGTAAGGAAGACCTAATTGCCCTGCGTCATACCCTTCTCACCTTCAATTAATTCCACGCACTTCCCCTTTCGTCGTCTCTGCCCCTTTGAACGCACAAACAAGCAGGTCGATTTTAACCTATTCGACGCCATTCAAGGTACAATTTCTACTCGATTCCAATCCTTACACTCATTGATTTAGGTTTTTCTCTAACCTTTAGGGTTTGGATATGGTTTCAATGCATTTACGTTTATGTATAATAGACATATATTTTTTTTAAGTAAACAACTTTGGTAGGTTTCAAATAAAGATAGTGTTTGTAGACCATTAATGGGTGTTGATCATCACATTAACATCTCTCTAGTTCTATTCAGATTTAATTTCTGATTAATCGATTTCTGGTTTAATTTCTGATTTCTATTTTAATTGATTTCTATTGAATATGAGTCATTTGTTTTTCTTTTTCATTTGATGTGAATTTTAGAATATTGAATTGTTGCAGCAATGTACAACTACAAGTTTTTTGAACTTGGGATTAAAATGAAATTGGAGAAAGTAGAAAGCCAGACCCTTTACAAAAGGTTGGTAAAATGGTATGGAGCAAAGGGTGCAGGGAGCTAAGTAATCAATCTTTAAAGTTAAGCTAAAAAACTTGTTAACTTTTTTTATGCATATATTTAATTTGTGATTATAAATATGCTATAAACATGGGAATCATGTTTCATGTATGCCCTTGATTTGTTACGTTGCCAAACAGAAATCTTGTTAGTGCCTTGTGAAATGCAGCAGTTTAGATGATCTTTTAGTCCATTATGAGAAGTGTTACGTGTGCACAAGGTTAGTATGTTTACATTCTTTGAAATGAGCTTGATGATTGTGAACTGGTATAACCATAAAACAATGGATATGCTCTTTATTATACAAATATATGATATGAAAATCGTCATTTTAAACAACCAGAGATTGTATCTTTTCAGTAGTGTTAGTGTGTGACTAATTGAGTATGATTTCAACGTTTTGAGATATACAGCTGATATGGGCCCAATTTCTATCAGAAATTTGGACCCAGTTAAAAAGTGAGTAATCGGAGGCGAACTCCAGACCCATGCAAGTGGATGCTGGGGATTAACATCAATTGAGTTTATGTTATAAAATTGCATTTGGGGTGTAAGAATGGTTGCATTTGTTGTAACTGATTCGTAAAAAAGTTGCATTTACTTTAAAAAAAAGGTTCAATTTTTGTTATTAAAAAGGTAATAATGGTTGCATTACGTCAAGGTTGCATTTTTGTAACCGAAGTATAATCAAAGTTGCATTAGAATGTAAAAAGGTTGCATTTAAAAATGTTGCACAATATTCAAAAAAAGTTGGTTATAATAAAAGTTTGTTTTAACTTTTAAGATGTATTTTGGTTGGTTGTAATGAAAGTTCGGTCATTCTGTACAGTTATTAAGATCATGACTAAACGAATATATTTCATTCAGCACGAAATAGCTTGTAGGGGTAAATAGTCATTCTGCATAGTCATTCAGATGTCATACCAAACAGCACTTACTGGTTCAGCACTTACCGGGTCAAAGCTTCTTAATCATTCAGACCTCTTAATCATTCAACACTAAATGGTTCAGCACTTGCCAAACAGCCCCAAAATTTGTCTCTCACAAATAGGGCTGAGCACGGTTCGGATCGGTTCGGTTATTAGGCGAAATCCAAATCAAAACCGAAGTAATTGGTTATTTGAATACGCAAACCGTTCGGTTTACGGTTTTCGGTTTCGGTTTGGTTATTTACGGTTTTTTTTTCAATTATGTGTTGACATTGAAAAAAAAATTAAGAAATGAAAATGAATATTTTAAGCTTGTATAAGAACGTGCTGGAGTGCCACAATCCACATATATATTGAATTCAAAAAACAAAAATAGGCACGTGTTACGTAAAACTATACGAATGCAAAGTTGCTAAATAGAGTTTAAAAATTAAAATACGTTAAAAGTTTAGTCCTGATCTTCATTCATCAACTTATTTATCTATAATAAAAGTTTAGTCTATTTCTCATCATCTTAATAATCTTTATTATCATCAATCGGTTCGGTTCGGTTTTTTTTTGTTTTTTAAAAATGGATAACCGAATTGAAACCGAAATTTCGGTTTTTCAAAACAACAAAAAATTAACCGTCGGTTAATGCTCCGGTTCGGTTTTTCGGTTAATTCGGTTTCGATTCGATTAATTCGGTTTTCTGCTCACCCCTACTCACAAATATGTTTGTTATCATATGTCCAAAACACCAACCTTCACCAGCTTAGCAAGGTTTTAACATCACTACAAACATAGTTATTGATTTGAATTTTGTCTTAACGAATAGGATAGATACAAATGTATATCTTTTCGTTCCCAGACCAGTACTCCATATGCTTAAGTTATAAGGTATGTTTAAATTTTGAGCTATTGTTGTTTTTATCATCCCCACATAACGTTAAGCTCAAACACACTTTTAATTTGTTGTTTTCGTGCAAGATAGAAGAATTACTAGGCTTGTTGGGGGAATGCATACGAAAGTGAACAAGAGTTAGAAAAGATTAAAAAGAACATGTGTAGTTTTTATATGTTATGATTTAGAGTAGTATTTATATTAAGTTATGTAATCATTTAGACATTAATGGATTAAGAATTAGGATCAAATACATTTTATTTTTAACATGAAAACAGTGAGAACCAATTTATTGTTATTATTAGGTTTATTTTTATAAGTGTTTGCAATTATTTTTTGTTAGTATTTGCTACTTTTTGATTATGGGACGTTATAAGTATTTGCTTATTTATATTTTGTTGTTATTATTAGATTTTTCTTTTGTTGATATAAGTATTTGTTGGTATTTGCTGTTATTGTTTTGTTCTTAATTTTGATTCTTTTGTTGTAATTTTTAGGTTTTTTTCTTTGTTATTATAAATAATTGTTTATGTAGATTGGTATTGTAGTTGGTATTGTTTCTTACGTTCTTATTTTTTTATAAATTGTTATTATTTCCCACGTTCTTATGTTAAGACTGAAATGCACATGAACCTTCCCCGATGGATTAATGTTTGCAATCTGATTTTGTACAAGTAATATGCGGCTTTATCCGAGTTGAGATGCTGAATCCGATGAAGTGGCCATAGATAGTGGGGTTTGCCCAAATACCTAGGAAGAAGTTGCATCGAAGTCCTCTTGTTAAATTGACTTGAACGATGACTATGTCGATTTAGACCTTTAGGATGATAATGGTTAAACAAATCGAACCACATCAATAGTTATATGACTATAATACCCCATGAGTGAACCCTTCTACCACCCTGAAGTCATAACCTGCTGTCACATCTTATCCCCCATTGTATTGATTTTACGGTACCTAGAGGTGTGGGCGTGTTTCTGCAGAGTACCGCCTTGTCACCTCACTTTCATACAACACACGACCATATCTTTATATAAAACTTATATCCTAACAAAACTATTAGTAATAAAATGATAAAGGAGATTCCCTTGAAATCTTGAATATTATCAATATATAGTTAGGATTTGGATGGGCGTAGAAGTGTTCATCGGATTTGATAACACATTATTCAGATTTAAAAATTTTAGGATGCTATCCGAAATTTGATTCAATCCAAATTAGAGATATTTTATTAGATAAATTCGGATTCGGATAAAATCCAAATAATCATAAATTAATGGAATAATACTAAATCAACCGAATAACAATTTTTTCTAATTTTTGGCTCATAACATTTTATTAGTTTGGAATCACACTAACCATACACAACAGAAAAATTCAATGTTTAAACTTTAAACACTACTCTACGTAAACATATAAAACAGGAAAATGCCATTAAAAAGATGTAATTTATTCGGATTAAATGGATATCCGAATAATCCAAGCAATCCGAATTTTAAAATGGATATCCGAATAATCCAAGTAATCGGATCAAATGAATTAGTTATTCGGGTGAATATGATTAGAACAACCAAATAAGAATTCTTATCAAATTTATTTCGGTTTTGGTTCGGATATCAATTTTTTTTTCCCGGATCTTTTCAAATTCCCAATTTCCCGTACACGGAGATTACAGTTACGTGAAAGGGACGCAATGCCGCCACGTGTAATCCAGGCTGGCATTCCACGGAATCAACAATCAAAACAACAAAAATGGCGTTTTTGCTGCTCCCCTTCTTCCCCATAATCCCCTTCTCTCTCTCCATCTGCATCTTTCCTATTTCGTACACACACATTTCTCACCACCACTCATTTCATTTCAGGTTCTTCATTCTTACATGTTCCATTTCCATTATGTTAGATTTAATTGTATCGTTAGGGGGCTGATCAAATCAGGAATGTTGTTTGTCATATGAAATCATCAGGGTTTTAACGTAACCAAATGAACATAACCTCCTCTCCGGGTTCACTACGGAACCCTCGCGTTAAGATCTTATGCAGTTTTAATGGTACCATATTACCCCGCCCGCAGGACGGTATACGTAGGCGGTGAGTCACGGATACTGAGTGTTCCCAGAGATATCGGATTTGACGAATTGATGGCAAGGATGAAGGAGTTGTTTGAGGGTGTTAGTATTATGAAATATAAGCAACCAGATGAGGATCTTGATGCTCTTGTGTCGGTTGTCAATGATGACGACGTAACCAATATGATGGAGGAGTTTGATAAGTTGGGGCCCCGCGATGGGTTCGCGAGACTGCGAGTGTTTTTGTTCTCAAGTTCGGAACTTGACGACCCGTTACAGTTTCTTGATGTCGATGGTAATGAAAGGAGATATGTAGATGCGTTAAACAGTCTTAACGACTTTCAAATAACAGATGATGTGCAGTATTTTGACCCGATGGCACCGGTTAACTTGCATCACTTAACTATCCCTCATTTGGGTTCACAGAGCCTGGTTTATTACTCCCCGAGGCATCAATCTCCGCCTTCGTGTGCATGTTACCACGGACCTTATGCTGGTGACTCAGACCGAATATATGTTAATCAGTATTCACCGGTTGACCACCAGTCCCGATCGCCAGACAATGTTCCTTGGTTGCCTAACAACATGCTTCATGGTACCAACATGTTTGATGGAAACAATGTTTGTGACCACTGTCCCCCTCCGTTTCCCCAGCCGTTTTACCTTAAAGATTCGGCTATTGCAGTGGGTCCCACCGCATATCCAGATACCCACCCGCCTTATGTGCGTCACAGGCACGAGTTTACGAATTATGGGAATTTTCCATATGCTTATGGGCCCTCGAATTCAAATTCTTTATGGAGAGATATTCAAAGTCCGGTTATCGGGTCTCCATCTAACGAAGCATCTATTTCACCTCAAGAAAATGGTGTTTTGAAAAGTCCATTAGTGGAATCACCTCCTAAGTTAACCGGTTATAACAGGGTCGACATTCCAGATTGTTACCCTGTACGCCCGTTAAAATTGATCCCAAAATCTTACAATGTAGAGGATCACCACATGACTTTTGAACCCGTTCAGTCTACTGCTAACTTGATAAACTCAAACCCTAACGAATCTGTAGTCAGGTATGACCGATCGCCAGCTTTAGTTGACCGAAAAGCTCATGGGCCCGAGTCATTGATCAAGACAGAGGGAAGCCGGTTGAATGCTGAAGTGAATGTTGAACGTGTTCTTCATTCTCCTGAAAAGGAAGAAATTAAAATTGAGAGATTGAATTATATACCCGAAATTGTTGAATCGGTTAAAAAAGTGGCTTTAGAAAGTGGTGATGAAGAAAAAAATGATGCTAAAGAAAATACTGAGAAATCTGCTGAGGTCAATGAGGAAACAACCCATGAGTTGGATGTTGCGGTGAGTAAACTACTGTTTTACCCTCATAACATTTTGATGCGAATTAGTATTTATTATTAATTATTAATTAAACATTTTAGGATGCACCCGAGGATTTGGAGTTGGATTCTGATACTGGAACCGAAAGCAATTCCAAGATTGAACAAACGAAAGCCGAAGAAGAAGCTGTTGCTAAGGGACTGCAGGTTCAGTTTCACTTTTATTATTGTTAAAATGTTTAAAAATAGCTTATATTTTATATTGTTAATATTTATGTTTAGACCATAAAGAATGATGATCTGGAGGAAATACGCCAGCTAGGATCCGGCACATATGGAGCAGTTTACCATGGAAAGTGGAAGGGTTCGGATGTTGCAATTAAGAGAATCAAAGCCAGTTGCTTTTCCGGGAAGCCAGCTGAAAGGGAACGCATGGTAATATTTATACAGTCAAATTGTTTTTTTATTAAATTTGGTCATAATTTACAATTATTGTTTTTTGAATACAGATTGCAGATTTCTGGAAGGAGGCTTTGATGTTAAGTTCATTGCACCACCCAAATGTTGTATCGTTTTATGGGATAGTTCGTGACGGGCCTGATGGTTCGTTGGCTACCGTGACAGAGTACATGATTAATGGGTCTTTAAAACAGTTCTTAAAGAAAAAAGATAGGTACAACTTTTGTCACTTTTTAGATGTTTGTAACTGTAACGTTTTTGGTATAGGTGTCAATCGTGTCGGGTTGGCGGTTGAATCGTTAACCCTTACCCGACCCATATATATATTTATGTCAAAGACAACTCTAATCTCGACTAGTTTAAAATTGTGTACCTTGAACATGACCCGCTTATCTAAAGAGGTTGGCAGGCTATAAACTGGTTATAATTGAGTTGTAAATTTGTTAAATGGGTTGTAGCATACAACCAGGGTTGTACGGGTCGATCTGTTTAATTACATAGGTTGACGGGCCAATGGGGTGACATGTTTAACTAATGGGTTACACATAACCCGAAAACAACATGTTTGCTAAACTTGTTGGATATGACAACACAAATCGTGGTTATCTTCATGTCGTGTCGGGTTGGCTGGTTGAATCGTTAACCTGGACACCACTCATTTATATAAACGAGTCAAACATGTTGACGGTTTGACAGGCTGTAAACCGGCTATAATCAAGTTATAAGCAGGTTGACGGGTCGATTTGCTTAGCCAAATCAATTGGGCTGACAGGGAGACATATTTAACTAAACAGGTTACACTGATCAAACCAACACGACCTGTTTATTAAACGAGCTAGATATGACAACCTGATGAGTTTAGTTGGTTTTTGGTTGTCTAAAATATAAAACTATCTTTTTGGGCAGGACTATAGATCGGCGTAAAAGATTAATAATAGCCATGGATACTGCTTTCGGAATGGAATATTTGCATGCAAGAAACGTTGTTCACTTCGACTTAAAATGTGAAAATCTGCTGGTTAATATGAGAGATCCACACAGACCAATTTGCAAGGTATCTATGTGAACTTAGATAAACAACTATATACATGCATCCATACTTGTTGCATATAAATGTTAGTTCTATAAATATTTTAGATAGGAGATCTCGGCTTATCAAAAGTGAAACAACACACGATGGTATCCGGTGGTGTTCGTGGAACCCTACCGTGGATGGCACCTGAGCTTCTTAGTGGAAAAAATCACATGGTAACAGAAAAGGTATATTATTATTACCTTATAACACATATTTTAAGGTAATTTGATATATTGTTGGCATTTTCTTTTCAAAATTAGATTGATGTTTATTCGTTCGGGATGGTCATGTGGGAGTTGCTGACCGGAGACGAACCTTATACAAATATGCATTGTGCTAATGTAATTGGTAAGCGTTAAAAGGATTGTTCGCTTTTAGTTTTATAACGTTGCTTAAGATGTAGGGAATATGATACTTGTACAGTTGTATATTTTATGGCTTGCTTGGTTATTAATAGGAGGAATTGTGAACAACATGTTGCGTCCTACAATACCGACATGGTGTGATCCTGAATGGAAGTCATTAATGCAAAGTTGCTGGTCAGCTGATCCACAAGATCGACCGTCTTTTTTGGAAGTTTCTAGGAAACTAAGAACCATGGCTGCAGCAATAAATGTCAAATGATATGTATAATGCTTCAGATTTTTATCCTATGATTTGGGTCGTGCTTTATTTCCTGCGGGTCAAGTCAAGAAATTCGATTGAAGTGGCAATGGGTCGAAAGTCGCTCAAGGTGCAGTTTTATTTTTTATACAAACCACCTTCAAATCTTTTCGTCTTAAGGATTTAGTTTATTAATATGATAGCATAGTTTTTGTAAACCTATTTAATTATTAAAATTACACATTTAAAAAAAATTATTTATGTGTATATTTATGAACATCATCTTGGTTTATGGACACACTCATAGTTGTGTTTGTGTGTAACAAGCTGGGAGCCTGAGCGGCGAGCCTGAGCTCGTCTAAGCTAGTTTAATTTAAGAAAGTTTTAGCTTGACTTGCTTATAATTCTTTAAGTCCTAGTTGAATAAGTTGTGAAGCTTGAGCTCGACTCATACCCTAGTTTCTATCATTATTAAAAATTTAATTTTTCTTTATCATGGAGTTATGCTAAAAAAAAGTCACTAGGAGACGTCACATCATGTTCAAAATGGGTGGACGTAAAATACGTAAATGCTTCGGAAGAAAAAGGTTTGGAAGCAAAGTTTGAATTAAGACACTCACCCTTAATGATATCCTGGTGCATTATTAAACACGGTCAATTCAACAACTTTAAAACTTTATTTTTTTGAAAAAAGAAAAAGAGCCTGTAACAAATTGTATACTCATATTGAAGAAAAAATCATCGATTTATTGGTATAATTTTTGAAAAATATAATGACGAATAAAAGAAGTATTCTATATTCTAAAAATATGATAAAACCGGTTAGAAGTAAACAATTATAATTATCGACAACTGAGATTCCTATTCGTTTACTGTCTCATTGAAATGATGTAACTAGTTAGTGGTAAACAATTATAATCACTTAATCCTAGTCTTTTTATTTTTTATTTTTTTTATAGAGTTATTATCAATGGTTTATCTCTTATGTTTTTAGACACAATTGTCTTTTTATTAGTTATTTTATTATACTTTATACATAATTATGTAATTATATACTATTATATAAAATAAAAATGATAATATTTATATAATACTAAATAACGCTCGTGAAGTTCACACTCCAGCTCGTTTAGTAGATAAGCTTTAATTTATACTCGAGCCCATGCTACTTTAAACTCGGCTTGTTTCGAGTTTTTTAGTAGCCAATCCTGAGTAGTATACAAGTGACTTGACTCGTTTATCACTCTACTCAAATTGTGTAAAGTGTATTAGGACACGATGAAGATAAAATACGATTGATTGTTATTTAAGCTTAGTGTTGTTGACTTCTATACATTATATTCCCTCACAACATCTATTATAAATACATGAATTAATAAATATATCCGATTACATTCGATATAAGAAAACTTGAGAATTGTTGATATATGTTTGTTTGGATGGTTATTGACTTAGAAGACAAATCCAAAAGGGTCAAATTCCCTGACATCACTAACTGCTCTAAACCTTCATACCTACCATACGCGGTTTGACTTTTGTTTACAAGTCAATATGTCGTTTCCTTACACGTGCCACCATACAAAACCAATTGAAACAAACCAATAACCAATTTTGCAATAATCAATTTCGCTTTAATCAATTTTGGAAGATTGTGTAATACTTAATTGGCTTATCTTTTTAATGATCAACCAATAAAGTCCGGTTAACCGAGGTTAACCAATGACAAAAGTTGAGCCTCATATGCTCACTATCATTGACAGCGCTAGCTAACCCAAGCTCACTATCTCTTGTTTCGAGGAAAACCAGATTGGGATCGAATTCAAACTTGAGATCTTACGGTCTCCAGCACAAATCATCACCCCCCCCCCCCCTCTTCAATACCAGTTAAGCCAAAACTCGTTGACACTTAACATGCTTATAAATTATTTTTTTTATATTTTTATACAAATATATTTGTATGAATTTCACAAACCAGTCTATTAGGGGACTTAATTACAACAATTTGATTGTGGAGTCATCTTGCTATCAACGAGGAACATATAATGCGAATTTAATCCATCGAAGTTGTATTTATGTGATCAAAGAACTTGTTTAATCATTAATATTTGTTATGATAAAACTAAATAACCGTTTGGGCCTAAACATGAAATTTAAAAATAAGGCAAGAGTCATGTAGTTTCTTAATAGCTTCAAGGAAATGGATTCGTTAGAACTTAGAAGGATACTGTCAACTATCTTATTTAGATATTAATATCTATTACACAAATAATTTGTTATAATATTTTGACCTAAACTTCAAAAAATTTGCGAAACATGTTTACATAGTCAACAACTGCGTCGTTTGGTTACGTCCCTAAAAAATAATTTACATAAAGTACATTGAACTGTTGAAGATGGTAACGACTAAAGTTATAGTATTCCTCATTTAAATAATCAATAGAATAATGAATAGAATAACTGATGTATGAAATTGGAGCGTGTTTGTTGGTCTAGCAGTAATTAAAGCATATTTAGTTCTAGAATATAATGTTATGCAACGTACTTTACGTAATTATGAAGGGTACGTCTTACAGAAAAGACAGGAAGAATTCTGGTTAGGTCGTTCGATAATTAAAAAGGCTATCAAAGTTTTAGAAAAGAAAAGAATGTGACATTTCTATAACTATGTATGACTTTTAAGGGAAATTGTTATACAAACATAATTAATGTTTTATAACAATTTTAAATAGCAACATCACACGATGTATGGAGAGAATATAAAAGAAATGAAAGAACACTTTCATTGAGTATATCATATGAACCATCTATTTATAGGGTAATAGTATTAATACAAACATAATGGTGATATGGGAGTTAGAATGTGAATAGTCACCATATATGAATGTTCGTAACACTTCCCCTTGACTATTCATGTGACGAAGAAAATAATATAGAACTTCTATAAACATGCTTGGGATGTTGTCTCGTTAAAAAGCTTGTTAGGAAAACCTAATTGGACAAAACCTTTAGCTAAGGGAAAAAGAGTGCAATGCATATAATACTCCTCCTCGTTTATACATCCTTCAAGTGACGAGTTTCAATCTTTTGGAAAAGTTTGTTTAAGACTTTTGCAGTTAACAATCGGCTGTTTGATCTTGTAGTGCACACATCCTTATTTCGAGCAATGATGTACTATCTTCATGTATGACTTTCTTAGATTACAATCACTCTATTATTACAACTAACCAAACATTTTTTACGGGTTAGTAAAATATAAAGTCATATCTTTCATACCTTGCATGTATAAAAATGTTTAGCTCATTTAGATGTTCTTTCACTAGAAACAAATTATATATAAATAATATTTTTAGTTGTGATAACTAGCAAGAAATATTGCATCAATTGCAATAAAGTATGGTACTTCTTGACCAAGAATTTCCATATAGAATAAGGGGGTGTTTGGTAGAGGGAATTGATGGGTGAGAAATGGAATTGGAAAGAATTCTCTTGTTTGTTTATGAAAGAAAGAGGCGAGAAATGGAAATAAACCATTTCCATTTCTCTGATTTCGTTTCTCTAAAAAAAGCGGAGAATTGGATTTCTAGGGTTCCATTTCTCAGTCTCATTCCAGGGTTTCCTCCATCGATCTGCTAGGTATGATTCTTCCATCCTCTCCTTCTTCTTTAACAACATATCTTTGGTTTTTGAAACCCTACTTTAGGATTTTGCTTGCTTCTGCTCCTTCACTCTTCCGTCACATTAACATGTTCTTTATAACTACGATTTCTTCATCTTCGTATCAGTTTCTCTGTATATCTATTTGAACCAAGGATGAAAGCCATTTTATATATGGGGTTTCAGTATATTACCCATGACCCCGGTACTTTTCATTCTTACTTGATACATAAAGTTGTAACATGAGTAAATGGTCGATTACAAGGGCTGTGTGCATCCGGCGATTTAAGTTCCTATCAAGTAACACGATTTAACGTAACTTCAATCTTCATCCAATTTGGTTAGAAAAAAGTCACACGTACATAAATTTATAGTTTTGTGTAATTTGTAGCTTTAAAGGTGAGGATGAAAATGAAAACATGAGCTTTCAGATTGTGAAATTGAAGACACAGGATAAGAATAAACTTCAGGAAGAATTAGGGCTTTCAGGTTAGTTTTAGAAATGCCATTTTTGTATCTAATGTTTAGGCCTTTAAATGAATCGAATGAACACAAACGGAGCATGTTCATGTTCGTTCATTCGTATAGCTTTAACCGAACAAGCGTTTGAACACGAACAAATAAATGAACAGGGTTTTCTTGTGTGTGTTTGTTTGTTAAGAAAATGAACGTATTCGTCTATGTTTGTTTGTTAACAGCATAAAGTATAAACGAACGGTTCAGGAACTTAAACAAACAAACATAACTGAACATAGATGAACAACATAACTGAACTAAAACCTATTAAAAGTAAATGTGAACAACAATGTTTGTGGTCTAAAAAGTTATTTAGACTAGAGTAAACTTTAATGGGCCTAAAAATTTAAATGAATATGTTAACGACCTAAAAAATTCGTAAACCAACGAACATAAAATAATTTAAATGAAAAAACGTAAACGAACGTTCATGAACATAAATGAGCGAACGGGACAAGTAATCATGTTCGTTCGTTTAACTAAATGAACAAAACTTTGTGTTCATGTTCGTACGTAAATAAACGAACATAAACGAATGGTTCACGAACTGTTCATTGAGCATTTGGTTTGTTTACAAGTCTACTAATGTTTAGTAAAAATATCTGATGGTTTTTTGTTGCTAGATAATAATCAAGAAACTAAAGGAACATGGCAAGAAAGCCTGCAAATATGGAAAGATATTCTGAGAAGGGAGCAATTAGCCGAACAGTTAGATTCATCACGTGCTAAATATGCAATTGAATTTGACATGAAAGAGGTTGAAAAAAGTTTTCGTGAAGAAGATGCAAAGGCGAAAGCCAAAGGCACACAAGGGTTAGAGCACTTTGGATATCAAAAAGATGGTGGCGTTACCGCCCTAAACTGCCTTACACTTATTTTCTTGAAAAACTTGAACATTCTGAGGTCAGACATGTGACTTTTTCTTAGATTTCTCTTTCTGAACACCTCATTTTTCTCAATATAGAGCTTTGACAGGTGGCTGCTGTTGTGTTCACTGAGGACCTGAAAACATTATATGTAACAATGAATGAAGGGTTCCCTCTAGAATATGTTGTAAGTTTCATACTTTTAATATATTAAAAACTCTGCAACTTTTTCCTTTGACTTTGACTGATTCGGGTTGTTTTCTATAGGTTGATATGCCTCTTGATCCATACCTTTTTGAAATGATCACAAATTCAGGAGCTGAAGTTGACTTACTTCAAAGGAAGCAAAGCTATTACTTATTAAAGTTTATAATTGCATTACTTCCCGGAATCTTGGTTTTGTGGTTTTTAAGGGAATCGCTAATGCTTTTACACATTACTTCAAAAAGATTCCTCTACAAGAAGTATAATCAGCTTTTTGACATGGCTTATGCCGAAAACTTTATCATGGTAACGTTATAATCTTCATATAAAACTTACTTTCTTGTTAGATATATACATATTTCATGGCCAATTTTTTTTTATTTTTATGTTAAATTCATTTTACAACTGCAGCCAGTTAGAGAAGTTGATGAAACAAAATCAATGTACAAGGATGTAGTGTTAGGTGGAGATGTTTGGTATCTTTTGGATGAATTAATGATTTACATGCGGAATCCTATGCAATATTATGAGAAAGAAGTCAAGTTTGTTCGGGTAATTTTAAATATTTTTGTATGATCAAATATTTGAAATAGGCCTGCAAATGAACTGAACGTTCAGTCATTTGTTCGGCAGGAAGTTCGTTTCATTACTAAATTTGGTTGGAATTTATGCATCTTTTTATATGTTTTTTATTTTTTAATAAATATTTGTTATGAAAAAAATACTTGTGCTAATGATAAAGTTGATATAATTATCTGTTTATTTCCTATGTACCAAACAAGAGAAATGATTCTCAGCTATATTTCTCTACTGAAATCTCTGTACTACCAAACAGAACAGTCAATTCTCATTCTCCAGACCAATTCCCTTTCTCTGCAATTCCATTTCTCTACAATTCCATTCTCTGTACCAAACACCCCCTAAGGGTAATTTGTTCTATATTAGATGAACTTTATTCATAAAAATGTTCAAACATTTTCAGGATGAAGTTTGATTGACATAAA
Source organism: Bidens hawaiensis (assembly GCF_021521415.1). Classification (NCBI taxonomy): domain Eukaryota; kingdom Viridiplantae; phylum Streptophyta; class Magnoliopsida; order Asterales; family Asteraceae; genus Bidens; species Bidens hawaiensis. The sequence continues at coordinate 244,784 of NW_027494464.1, forward strand.
ATATCATTATAAAAAATGCTTGACCCACATACAATCTATTTAGGAGATGCAATGCTCTCATCAACATATATCATAGTTATATATTTCTCGAGCTTTTAATTCCTCGAATTGTATATTTCTCGAACTTTTAATAACAATGCTTCATGCATTCACAATCCATTATGAACTTACTTCCATGTAGACTATTCATGTATACAATTTTAATCTTCAAGAGTTTGAATTCACCATATGCTTATTGATGCATATGAATTACATCATTAAGATGTTCACTTTTAAACAATAAATAGTCTTTTAGAAACTCACTAGGAGTTCCACATATATATCATTTATCAATGTATAAAAGAATAACAATGTACTCGAATATGAATTTACATGTTGCTATTAATTATATTGTTCTCGATAACTTATTTTATAATGATTTTGGTAAATTAAATCCTTTGAGGATTTCATATAAATTGCATTTTAAATATATATTAGACGCATATCAATTCTCTATTATATTATCAAATTGGAAGTTATTTAATCCATCACTGGAGATTATATCTCTTAATTTTATGAAAATTCTTGTGCCACCAGTTATGTCTTAAACAACATAATTTTACATTTCTAACTACGCTTGCGTACAAAAGCTCGATATGCGTCAACCATATTTTATAACTTTCAGTTGTATGGACCACTTGTTCAAAAACTTCTACACATGATTTATCATTTCACACTATGCCTTGTTTGCGTATAGACTCATGAGAGATTTTAGTTATGTCTTATTGTGCCTTTCTTTTTTAGCCGATTATTTCACGTTTTATTTATTGTCGACATAACATATTTCTTGATCCTCGTCATTTTCATTACTTCATGCGCTAAATGTTATACAAAACATCATCGACGTCGATTTTGTGTTGGTTACACATAATTTTAGACATGATAGAATTTACTAGGATCTCTTTATTGAGGTATGAAGTTCTTCTAGAACCATCATGTCTAATATCTCTTCGGGAGACCCTTCTACTATACCTTGACTTGACCATTTTCATTACTTGCTCCGTTTTCGAAGATTTTTATTCTTGGAACCTAATAGTGTATCACGCTTCAGACGTGTTATATACTCATCACCAATATATGGTTGTCCTTTAGGGGCACTAATCGTAATTGGAGAACTAGCAATTGGTACATGTGACTTAGCTAGTCACTTTATTTAGGTCAGCGAATGCGTATGATTATTGATGCGATGCGTGGTGTAGTGAAAAAGTGTTAAGTTTTTCAAAAGTTTTATTTCACACAATGTCGAGTTTAAATTTTTAAAAATAATTTTTATCTTAACTAGACCACACACAAATCGACAAGTGTACCTATCGTATATATAGAATAGTATCGGTAAGACCAACTATCGATCCACGGACACACTTGTTTGTTTTTTACTACTAAATCATTCTATTTATTTTAACCGAAAGTAAACATCATAGTAGTTTTGGTTTGACAAGTAAATTTCAAAAGAAATTTAAAAACATAAATTAAAGACAATATTTTTGGGTTTTTATATTTCTATAGAGATGATCAAGAATAAAAGTGTGTCATCTTGGTTAACACTCTTCTTAACTTGGTTTAACAAATAATTGGTAAACATGTGATATAAGCTTGCTATGGTGATTAAATGTGAAAATAACACCTTATTTCTAAGTCGTGTTATTCCAAGATAATTAAAGAGAAAGATATGCATAACTTCATGACCTCCATTAAAACATCAGTTGATGTAAACAAATGGTTTATATTAAGTATTTATAAGGTAACTTACTTTAAAGATGAGACAATCCCTTAAATTACTAAGTGCATTGTCCTTGATATTTTAGTAAAATAACCTTTGTATTATACTTAAAATACCAATTAATATTAGTTAAGCTGTAAATGATTAAACTTGAATTACAAAGTATTAACCCACACAACTCTTGGACAGTTATAGAACTCATGTAATAACCATCCAAGAGTTGTTTGAAAAAGGTTATGTTGCAAACTCATTTGATAAGTGTTACACTCGTCCCGGGGGGGGGGGGGGGGGGGGGGGCTAGTCGTAACCAACTGGTATCAATCATTTGCAGCGGAAAGTAAATAAACTTAAAAGAAAATTTATAACATACTAGGAGTTTTCAAATTCAAAGGTACAACTAAAGCAAACGGGTCAACCATGACCCTTAAATTGTCTTAGGTGCATAGCACCATTAATTAGTCTAGGAGGTCATCTAACGATTACATCTTTATTTTTTGAGTACTCTTCCATGACTACTTCCCTTATTCTTGAGAACCAAGACTTCTACGATTCACTAAGGCGACTAGGGCATGACCTGATCCCTCTCTTCAATGGCTAAGATCCCTGAAAAGTACATACTAAAAGATGCCAACATAAAGTTGGTGAGCTCGTGAGTTTAAGACACATAATAATAAAATTGACACATCATGGTATATCATATATCAAGTCCATAATCAAACCTAAAACTAGTATAAGTATCCCTAACTTATACTAGAAGTTATACCGTCCCGGACTATCGACCTGCTAAAAGCAATAATCAAACAAGCAGGTTATATGCCGCAACGATCCACAAATCTCAATGTAGTTTACCCAACATAGGGTCACTGTGCGTGGGGGTCTCCCAAATAGTACTCCCATACAAGCCTCCGACCCATTTCCTCGGGCTAATGATTGTGTAAAAGTCGGGACAAAATTTAGCAGTAATACACCCCGATAATTCCATACCATATAAAAAGTTTAGGAGTATGTACTAGTTCCCAAAAATTTAAGTAAAAAAAGGATTACACGGGAGATTCACAGAATGCTCCAAGTAGTTCAACGACCGACTTCTCGTAAGCAGTGGTTCCTATGGTAAATAATGAGTTATAAATACTTAATTCAATTAGTTCCAACCTTAACAAAGGTTCAACGGTGAAATGGGTATTTAATTCTAAGCGTTGGCCCAAGTGTTAAGTTCCCGGTGGATAAAGTTTTCTTTTATGGAAAGTTTACTCTTATACAATTTATAATGTCGATGATGTGTGTTCAAGTATGTAGTTTAACTTCTAAATGTGTCAGTTATCTCATTTTACTTGACCGGGTTTTAATAAAGTTCCTATATTTAGAAAGTTTGGGCCTTAGGTTCGGTTGTGGGTTACTGTACGACGATAAAAACTATATAATTTATTCATATTAATAGCATAATCATTTGTGGTTAAAAACATTAGGCCTCGGGTTTTCAAAAGTTAACAATACCGGTAGTCACCCGTGTTGTCGGTTTTTAACGATTAGCCTTAAAAATATAGTTTGCATAAAAGAATTCCCTTATAATTAAAGATCAAAATTTTCCAGAAACTTATGGCATACAAAAACATATTATTTTCAGGCCTGAGAATTTAGCGAGTTTGTTGCTGTAAGCACTTAGTTCCCGTACTTTCGTTTAGCATTCGTTTTGGTGAAACCGAGTTTAAAACTTGGTTAATTTTAGGAAAATAAGTAAACACTAAAATTATGACTTTATTAAAATACAATTACTGAAAAAATCAGAATGTGCATATTTTTGTATCTTTGAAACTGCCCGTTCGGTTTATGTCGGTACGACGCAACTAGCGGTTAAATGCTAAATCTTGTCTAAAAAGGTGTTGTTTTTCCATAAAATGTTTTATACAATTATGCTAATTGTTTTAAACATAATTTTCTGGAAAAATGTGAGTCTTACCTTTTTGGAGCGTTTAGTCTTAAAAACCGGCCCGTTCGGTTTTAAATGAAATAATACTTTAAAGTTTACAAACGGGCCTGTTTTGTAAATCTAATTTCCCTTAAACATTTCATAGCTTATATTTACCTATTTAAAATTATAATCTTCTGTTTTAAAGGTTCGTTTTATATTTTCCGGAAGTTACGGTTTAACTTGATTCTTTGTTCCAAAAATACCCTTTTTAAACAAAAACCCACTTTTAGCCATCAAACCTATTAAGACAAGTTATGATGCATAAAAATAAGTTGTTTTAACATTCCTCGGGTTTTAAAAACATGCTCTTGGCCGCATTAATGCAAACATACCCGGTTTTGGCCCGTTTGTTAGTTTAAAAGCATAGTTTTTATTTATAGATTCTAAATATTCAAAGGGTTAATTTACTAACGCATTTAACCAGATTTTAATATGTTCATTAACAAGTGTTGAGATAACTTTTAAGTAAGGTTATTTACTGCTTTGTTCACGAGTTTAACAGACGGGTTTAACACAGAGTCAATGCTCAGAATAACATGCACACAGAAATGAATACGGGCTGTGGTACCTGGTGCACGTTAGAGTTTCATGAGTAGCCTGATACCTTGCTTCTGGGCTGGTTCCACAAGCAGTACAGAGAGAGACACGATGATTAGGGCTACAATAATGCGACTAGAGTATTAGAAATAATTGAACGGGGCTCAGAATCAGAATAGAATGAGGTTATGACAAGGAATTACCGATTTTCTTGATCTTGGGCAGAACCCACAAATACCGAAAGTTTGGGTTGTAGTTTGCCAGTTTCCCTTGGTATTTCTTGGCTGATTAAGAGAGAGAACAAAGAGGTGAGGTGTTGAAGGAAGTGAAGATCAATATTGATTTTAAAGGTTGAGGTGAAGATTTGGGAACAGAGGATTTCTTGGATTGTGAAGGCATGCAAGGACTTTTATTGGTGCTGCAGAGAAGAGACGTGGATGGTGAGAAGGAGGAGTGGCTAGAGATTTGATTTGGATATTTAATTAATTTATTATTATTTTTTTGAGATATAATATATTTTGTTGTCTTTATCATTTTAGATAATTAGTTTTTGATTAAAGTAAAGGAATGTTTTTATTTTTATAAAAACATAGTTTATGGTGATATTTGAAATACCTAATGGATCTTAAATCTTATATTTCGGTTTTTGTTTTGTTTTGATTCGGTGACCGGACATAATATAGAATGTCGTTTGATGATTGAGTTTTATAGTTTGAATACCCGATAAGATTAAATACTACTTGGAATGTTTCTTAAAATTTTTGAGTTATCAGTTTCGGGTTCGTCTGGGTTAACGAGTTTCTAATGTCTCATTCGGAGATTTGGTTCCGAGATTTCCGTCAGTGACCTGATCGATTGCTTATTTGTTTTCGCTAGTTTGAGCGTCGAAAAAAGTTTGGACTTAAAGCCACTTGTTCAATCCATGGCGCGATATAATCGAAGAAGGCTCTTGTATCTCTCCCATGCTGCATGTAGTGACTCGTCTTCATCCGTCCGGAAGCCGGTGATGATGGCGCGATACTTATCAGTTTTGTTGGGTGGAAAGTATTTTAGAAGGAATTGCTCTACCATCTAATTCCAGTGGTGATGGCACCGGATTGTAAAGATTCAAGCCATTCCAAGGCGTTGCCTCATAGGGAAAATAGGAATAGTTTGAAACTTGCTTGATCTTTGGAGCAATTTTGGATTTTGAAAGTTCCACAAATTCGACGAAGTCGAGAAATATGAGATAAATGATCTTCGTCGAGGAGTCCATGAAATTGGACAGAGTTTTCAATCATATGAATGGTGCTAGATTTTATTTTGAAGTTTTCAAGAATTTCGGGTGGCATAACGCTATTTCTATAGTCATCAAGTGTCGGCTTGCCATATTGGCTCATGTTTAGCTCGCTGTTTAGTTCTGCCATCATAGCTTCCTCTTGGTTCTCCTTGGTTGTTTTATCTCCTTCCGTTTCATCCTTAACTCCTTTGGTTGCTTTTCGTACCCGAGTGCATTTTCTTCGGTGAAAGTGGCGTTCGGGTTTGGAAAGTGGTGAAACGAGTTCGGGAGTAGATGTAAAGGACATACACTACTTAGGAAAGTAGAAAGGAAAAGCCTAATAGCACAACTAAAATTAAGCTAAAATAAGCAACTTATAAAAAATTAGAAAGATAAAAATAAATAAGGAAAAAAATATTTTTATTCTTTTGATAAAGTTTTAAATATATACACTATAAATAAGGTTTAATAAATACTTGGATTGTTTGTAAAAATTCACCGTGTGCCCTCGGCAACGGCGCCAAAAACTTAATACGATGCGTGGTGTAGTGAAAATGTGTTAAGCTTTTCAAAAGGTTTATTTCACACAATGTTGAGTTTTTAATTTATAAAAATGATTCTTAAGTTAACTAGACCACACACAAATAAGAAAGTGTACCTAGCATATATGAAGAATAGTATCGGTAAGAACCAAGTATCGATCCACGGACACACTTATTTGATTTTTACTAATAAATCGTTGTATGTATTTTAACTGGAAGTAAGCATCATAAAGTTTTGTTTTGACAAGTAAATTTTAAAAGAAATTTAAAAGCATAAATTAAAGACAATATTTTTGGGTTTTTATATTTTTATAAAGATGATCAAGGATAAAAGTGTGTCATCTTGGTTAAAACTCCTCTTAACTTGTTTAAACAAGTAATTGGTAAACATGTGATATAAGCTTGCTATAGTAATTAAATGTGAGAATAACACCTTATTTCTACGTCATGTTATTCCATGATAATTAAAGAAAGAGATATGCATAATTTTATGATCTCTACTAAAACATCATTTTATGAAAGCAAGTGATTTGTATTAAGTATTTATAAGGTAACTTACTTTAAATTACTAAGTGAATTGTCCTTGATATTTTAGTAAAAATAACCATTGTATTATACTTAAAATACCCATTAAGATTGTTAAGTTGTAGAGGATTAATATGGAATTACCAAGTATTAACCCACACAACTCTTGGACAATTATAAGACTCATGTAATAACCATCCAAGACTAGTTTGAAATTCGTTATATTGCACACTCACTTGATAAGTAATTAACAGACTTTAGATGATGAATATCAACAATCCAATTTTCACAATATTGCCAGTATTCCCATTTTAAGATGATCAATTACTACTAATAATTTATTTGGTCTATGTTCATATTAGGATTCATGTTATTTAACCAAGCCCTTACAAGAATGGAAGTTCCCCAGCTTATCATTAAGCTCAGTACTTGGTGTCTCTTTTAAAGATTTATAGTTTATCAACCAAGGCCTCACAAGAGTGACAATTTCTTGACTTATGCCAAGCTCGGCACTTGGTGTCTCTTTTAAGGTTCATATCTTTATTAACCAAGGCCTCACAAGAGTGGCAGTTCCCCGGCTTATCTTCAAGTTCGGCACTTGGTGCAAATTTTTAGAGTATTTTAACATTTCTCATCAACTGATAATTACAACATAACCTCTACTTTTTATAAACTAATCACATGTCTAACCAATATTATTAAACTTTAATTAAGATTCATAATAAACCAAGATGATACTATGAAAGTTTAGCCAATAGTAAGCACAATGTTATACATCAAAGTAATAGATACAAACATGATCAAATTTGAACAATTTGACCAATTTAGATGACTAATCTTTGATGCTAATGACTTCTTCCGAGAGCTTAATCTCCTTGATCTTCAAAGGTTGGATGGATGGGATAATTCCATTATTAATGTTGGGGAAAGGAGGTGGATGAAGTTAAATTTAGTGTTATTGAAGGTGTGTTGAATGTGGAAGATGATTGTAGCAGCCCAGCTACCGCCGTATCATAATATTGTCCGCTTTGGCCGGGATGTACCACCATCGCCTCACGGATTTGCTTTTGGTTGCCCAGGTGAAGACTTCCCTGGTCACCCATCTTGATACTACTTCCACCTGAGCATGCTTAACTGTGGAATTCTCCTCTCATCCACTACCATTAAGCGCCCAAAACGCGTTATGATGGGGAAGGTATCCACCTCCTTATAAAGAAGGCTTAGTTCTCCTCCCCAACCGATGTGGATGTCAAAATGATCCTTCAATTTATAGGCTGAGCTGGGGGCTCAACACGACCCGTGTTGATCACTTTGTCCTATTATATTTAATGCTTGTTGTCAGATGGTGCAGCAGGAGAGAGAACACAGCCGTGATGACCTCTGAACATGGCCGTGGTGAGTCTGGAAGATTCCAAATTTGTATTTTCTCTTGTACTATAAACATCAGCGTGTTTAGGTTGAACATGGCCATGTTAAGCTTCAGAACATTCTATTTTGTCTTTTTCCTCTTGTACTTTCAACATGGGGTGTGTTGAGGTTATGATGGCCATGTTGTGACTTCCTGAACTTTGTGTTTTCTTCATATGTTCTTGACATGGTCATGCCTTGATTCACCATGGGGTGTGCTGAGTTCACTTTCATAGTTTTTTCTCCTTTTTTCTTCATATATCAGCTCGTTTTATTCTTTAGGGCTATATTACCTATAGATAGAAATTATAAACATTGGTGGTTATTTATTCTAATATAATTGCCGATATTACGGCTATTTTTATGATATTTTAGTGCCGAAAAGATGTATTAATTTATATACATCAATTATTAATTTAATTAGTATATTCTTGTAAATGAATTATCATTAGTTTGAGGATCGATATAACATAATAATTCATTCCAACCTTTTCTTTATTCTCCAATTTTTTATAATCTCCCCGTCATGTTAAGAATAAATGAATAATGATTTGTCTAAAATGAGAAACCAGTTAGTTTCGTCATTAACGAATTCAACCTTTAATGGTTATTATTTATTCATATACAATGCATAATACCAACCTTTTTTGGCGTCCCATCATTATGCATTTTGGTGGAGTAATTGCAACATATACCACACTTTTAAAAACTATAAATGGGAAGTATTTGGTTCCTGACCGAAAAACAATTGTAATGGGGGAGGAAGGTATTATAACTTATTGGCTTGATGTAAATTAATATTACATCATGTAAGACATATGTTCCAATATACAAATATGAACTTTTGCTCTAATGATTATTGGATTTGCAATCAATCATACATATTTGGTTATAATCTTCGACGAAAGCAATTTTTGTAACAACATTCGTCAAATGTAGTTAACACTTATTCCAATAATCATTTACTAAAATGGGAATGAATATCACTAAAATAGTTTAGAATAATGTGTCTGCTATCTTTATTAGCTAAACCACATGCCATGCAAACTCTAGGTTGCGAATTTGAGAACCATTTAGACGATGCATCGATTTCAAAACACTAAATGGTATCATATCGGGATACACATATACTTTTAACATTCCCATAGAAAATTAGAAATTTACACCCAACATCGTTGGTTAATAATTGATTTCTGTTGAGAGCAACCATTGTATGTTTAATTACCATGACGAATCTTCTGGTTCTTTAATATTTTCACATCATCAATGACTCGGAAAGGTTCAACCAGTCAAGCCAATATATTAAACAATCATGATCCATAAATTTCTAACTTATGATCTTATATGCTTTAGTTTCACTCGTGTTTGTTTAATACACGACAGAAAATATGAGAGAATAATGTATTATCACTTCAAACATTCATGTTAAAACACGTTTCCGGATTTTATTCTCGTATAATCACTCCCTTAGTGTGCCACTTCTTTTGATCAATTTTACTATTAACATGGTTGATCTCATTATCAACGTGAGGTTCATTACCATTTCCTCATTTACCATGATCATGAACTTTATAACGATCATTGTCTAATCATCAGATTGTTAACATAGTTAATCTCATTAGTAACATGAGTATCATAACAAGTTCTTCAATTACCATTATCATAGACTTTACACCGATCATCATATTAACCTCAAGGAATGGATTATTAATCACACAACTTTCATGGTGACGTAATTACAATTTCCTTAATTACATACATAATCGCGGCCTTTACATTAATCATTCAATTATCATATTCACTTCAAGGAATGGATTAGCACCACATAACTTTCATGGTGATCATTTGATACGTTGTGTGTGTGTGTGTATATATATATATATATTTAACAGTCTTGCTACTTCAAGAGAATATTTTAGGTTTGACAATGAAAATTTTTATATTCAACTTGTATAAATATTCTTCTCATCACATAACATCAACTGAGAAGTAATTGTGATGGAGTAATTCTATCTTTTCAAGTTCTTATAAAAATTTTAGCAATAATTTAATAATGAGCTTTAAGGAGTATGACACATGGGGTGTCATATACTGCAAGTGAATATTTACCTAATTTCATTTGTAACTTGAGATCATATACCACAACTTTGGCCATTTACTTGATCACTTTGAAAGTAGTAACATATGAAACACAACAAGCTATGATACAATCTTTAACACACATATTTTTATATACATACATTTCAAATAGTTAAATTTAAATCTTATAGTATTCATAAAATTTTCAATTAAGTTACAGTATAAGCACTAATATGATAACATATGCGAGTATCATAGCAAGTATTATACGATTTCAGTATGATAACAATGTCATCTTATAAAATAAGTTTATCATAACCTTACTAATTTGCAACATTGATCATAGAATACAATAAAAGAAACGTTCAGTTCTATCCAGACTAAGTATAACAACAACAATAATAATAATAATAATAATAATAATAATATAACAATGATCATTATGAATAAGCTAGATCATAAAATGAGATAGATTTTTTGAAAGACTAGGTTATTAACCAGTGCACAACACGGACGAAAATATAGAAATCGTCAAATAAATTCATATATAATTTCAAACTTCAAGTTATTTTTAATATATTTTAAAGACAACAACATAATTTCTAATTAAAATTCATTTTCATACCCAAAAAATATTGAAATACATAAACTTATAATGAATAAGTTTACATAGTATAATTTTTATAAAGAAAATTTAAAACTTTAAAACACGAAGTTTATAAACTTAAAAAAATAATATTAACAGAAAACAAGCAAATTTCACTAACATTAGTATAGAAAGAAAGCAAATAAGAAAATAAGCATACAGGAAAGTTTCCCGATAAGCGTTTAAGAATGATTTGGGCTGCTTTTCTTCCTAGACTGAGAACGCAATTGATAACATAAGCATTCATATACCAATCTAACAAACATAATGACTAACTGACTACGAAAACTATTTTTACATATCATGTGAAAGGTCTTGCACCCTAATAAACTGAAGCACACCCAAAGCGCATTTAATAACATAACCAAATCGAAACCTTTTTAAAATGACATGTTTTGACTATAATCAAATCGTTACGTTTTGAGAATGAACCATTTTAACCCGAACCAAATCGATGTCTTCTAAAATTGACCCATTATGACCTGAACTAAATCGATACGATTAGAAAGACCCGTTAAAACACGAACGAAAGCAATACCTTTTAATATTGAATCGTTGGCCAGAACTAAACTGATACCCTTTTAAAATGAACCATTTTGACCCGAACCAAAGCAAATCGAAACATTTCTAAAAATGCCCCATTTTCATAAATAAAAAATTGAAATAATACACTTGAAGACTAAGAACAAAAATGAGGCGTAACACATACAACATTGTTAGCTTTTGAAATCCATTCTACCATATGCGAATTCATTATTACTGGTGATGAATATTCAAAAAAATATGAAGCTTAAGTGACTTCAACCAACTTGAAAGTTAAAACTCATGTGAACCTTTCACTTAATTTATGAACCCTCCATATTTTCTCATTTTTCAATAGGCTCTTAAACCAAACACCAAACAAACAAAATACAAATTGAATTGAAACTAAATTGAAAAGAACTAAACCAAAATCAAAACCAAAACCAAAACCGAAAATCTAAATAAAACCAAATACCAAAAAATATAAACATAAACCGAAATGAACTGTAAAACTAAAACCGAACCAAAAACAAAAACTGTAAAAACCAATACGAAAAACTGAATAAATTTAAACCCACCTAAAATGAAACTAAAACAAAACAAAATCGAACCGAAACGAAACCGCTTTATAAAAAACTAATAACGAACAAAAACCAAAAACCGAAATGAAACCAAAATAAAAAATAACTACCATGAAACTTTGAAAAGAAAAGCCAAACTCATTAAGGAACATATTTATTATTATTAATAGTATAATAGATTAGAATATGTTATAATATAATTTTGAATTATTTAATTCACAAGAAATTATGAGAATGCATATTATCTTTATAAAGAGTTATTGCTTTAATAGTATAGTAGATAGTAGATAGATTAAAAGAATATTGACAAAAAACAAAACAAAATTGAACTAAAACGAAACAACTTTATAAAAACTAATACCGAACAAAAACCAAAAACCGAAATGAAACAAAATAAAAAATAACTTTCATGAAACTTTGAAAAGAAAAGCCAAACTCAATAAGGAACATATTTATTATTATTATTATTATTATTATTATTTATACACATTATTTATGTAAAGAGTTATTGTTTTAATAGTATAGCAGATAAATTAAAAGATTATTGAAACAAATATTTGATTTGAATTTAATGATACTCAATTCAAAACCTATATGAAAGTTATGAGCTAGGTAGCCATAATTAATTTCATAAATAATGGTATTCAATTCACTTAAGTAACTTACATGCTACCAACTTTAAATGAATTTCATATATATATATATATATATATATATATATATTAATTATAATTAAATAATCTATATATTTATAATTAAATAATATCTGAAAGAAAATGATAACAAGATGGACTAATATGATAATATGTTTTAGATCACGTACTGTAAGGCCCCGTTACTGGTAACCCTACTTTCAAGTTGGATTTACTCATAAACACAGTTCTAAATATCAGAGTTAATTAAAACATTTACGCGGAATATAAAACTTTCATAAAACATTACAATATTCCATAACTTGTCTCAAAACATCCTTTGTTTTTCACATTAAAACATTAAAATTAAAACATCATAAGTCTTCAGATGCCAGGCTCTTGTTCAGTGCCACGTGTCTCCTCAAGCGAGCTGCCTCATCCTACTCACCTGCGTGCATACTAAACGTCAGCTACGCTGAGTGAGTTCTAGATAATCACATAATCATACCATTCACATAACATTATATTCTTTCATTCATACTTTCATACTTTCTTACTTTCATACTTTCTTACTTTCTTACTTTCTTTTGTATTAACTTACTTTCATATCTTACGTTATGAAGAGCATTACGCCCTACATACCTCGAGTATTATTAGGGCTCGGTACCCTCCTTCCTCGAGTATTATTAGGGCTCGGTACCCTCCTTCCTCGAGTATTATTAGGGCTCGGTACCCTCTTTCCACGAGTATTATTAGGGCTCGGTTTCCCTCTTTCCACGAGTATTATTAGGGCTCGGTTTCCCTCTTTCCTCGAATATTAGTAGGGTTCGGTTCCCTAGTTCTCGAATATTAGTAGGGTTCGATTCCCTCTTCGTTACCATACAACCATACATCATACCTCGAGTATTATTAGGGCTCGGTACCCTTTTCGTAACCATACAACCATCCTTTCCTTCTTTTATTAACTTTATCACATTCATACACATAAGCATACATAGCATACTTACCTTAACTTAGCGTTACAACCTGACAGTACGTGCAATATCCGAAGATCGTTCACGTACCGTCAAGCCATCATTCATACATTTCACATTATTCACATAAGGCATACACTTATCTCTTAGGATAAGCGTATTAACAAACATATTGAGTATGCACACAGCCCCGAAAACATAACACATAAATGGGGCTAGAAACTCACCTGAACACGGTTTCGTTCACCGTTAATCGTAATCCCTTTCTTCAGTTGTGCACGGCTGACTGTATAACAAGTATACGTATTAATTAACTATCACTTCTCATAATGTATTTCTATCTTTATATGACCCACAACGAACGGGGGTCCGGGGGCAGCGCCCCTGGCAGCGGGGGTCTAGGGGCGGCAGCCCCTAGCAGGGTCCAAGGGGCAGAGCCCCTGGCTGGGGTCGAGCTGCCAGGTCAGCTTGGAAAATTTTATTTCCATTAACTGTCTTAACACATTTTTCATTAGATTTTTAATTTATTTTCTAAACGAACTTGGCTTTAGGCGAAGTTAAACCTCAGGCGAACTTGTCATCAGGCGAAGTTAAACCTCAGGCGAACTTAGCTTTAGGCGAAGTTAAACCTCAGGCGAACTTGTCATCAGGCGAAGTTAAACCTCAGGCGAACTTAGCTTTAGGCGAAGTTAAACCTCAGGCGAACTTAGCTTTAGGCGAAGTTAAACCTCAGGCGAACTTGTCATCAGGCGAACTTAAACCTCAGGCGAACTTGTCATCAGGCGAACTTAGCTTGCAGGCGAAGTTCATCAGGCGAACTTAGCTTGCAGGCGAAGTTCATCGCTTGAAGGCGAAGTTGCCCAGATGAAGGCGAAGTTGCCCAGACAGCCTGCTGTTTGGTTTCTGTCCAACATTTCGAGCGATTTTAACACCCCCGCTATGGTTCAATATCACCCACTACGCTTCCCGACCATTTCCGGTCACTTAACACTAAAAAAAGCTTGGATCTTTAAACTTCAAAGTTCAAGAATCTTACCTTTTTGAGCTTGTTGGATCTCGTTTCCTTGCTTAATCACAACCAACCGCTCTCTCTTCTCTCTCGGATCTTGGTCTCTCTCTCTACGGCTCTCGGCCTCTCTCTCTCTCCTCAGATCTCGGCCGCCGGTCGGCTTGTGTATGGGGTGTGTGTGTGTTTTGGAAGTGTGAAGGAATAGATGTAAATGAAGATATTTTTGGGTTTAGGGGATATTTATATCCCTTAAATCCCATTCTCATTTAACCCATCTCAATTAATCCAAGTCCCTGATCCGCTCCTACCCGATATTAATAATTAAAAACGCGAAATCACAAACATAACTTTCTTTATTCAACATTATAAATTTTAGGATGTTACAAGTCTTCCCCCCTTAAAGAGGTTTCGTCCCCGAAACCTAACTATTACATAAACAAACTAGGGTAAAACTTGCGCATCTCATCCTCGGCTTCCCAAGTAGCATCCGATCCTTTGCGGTGTTTCCATATCACTTTTACCAAAGGTATAATCTTGTGACGAAGCTGCTTTTCCTTGCGATCAACGATCT
This sequence comes from Bidens hawaiensis, assembly GCF_021521415.1. Lineage (NCBI taxonomy): Eukaryota > Viridiplantae > Streptophyta > Magnoliopsida > Asterales > Asteraceae > Bidens > Bidens hawaiensis. Next base: position 259,795 of record NW_027494464.1, read on the forward strand.
CTATCGGTTGCTCGATGTAGTTCAATTGCTCATCAACCTCAATATCCATCAATGGCACGTGAGACGTGTCATCAGCTAGACACTTCCTCAGATGAGAAACATGGAAGGTTGAATGAATTCCTTCTAACTCATCGGGTAAATTCAGTTTATAAGCTACTTCACCCACACGATTTACAATCCTGAACGGTCCAATGTACATTGGACTCAACTTTCCTTTTTTCCTAAAACGGATAATCCCCTTCCAAGGCGAGACCTTGATCATCACATTGTCACCAACGTTAAACTCAATTGGTCGTCGCCGCTTATCTGCATAAGACTTTTGTCTGTCTTGCGCGGCTTTCATTCTTGCTTTGATCTGATCGAACTTTGAAGACGTTTCTTGAACCACTTCTAGACTTCCCATTTCTTTCTGACCAATCTCACCCCAACACACCGGGGTTCTACATCGTCTACCATAAAGCATCTCAAACGGTGGCATACCAATATTTGAATGGTAACTGTTGTTATAGGAGAACTCTGCCAGATGCAGATGATCATCCCAACTTCCACCAAAATCTAAGACACAAGCACTTAGCATATCCTCAAGGGTTTGGATCGTCCTTTCAGACTGTCCATCGGTTTGAGGATGATACGCCGTACCGATGTTCAACCTCGTCCCCATAGCTTCATGGAATTTCTTCCAGAACCTCGAAGTAAACCGTGTATCCCTATCAGACACGATTGATAACGGTACTCCATGCTTGGTTACAACTTCCTTGACGAACAAGCTTGCTAACGTTTCTGACGAGATGGCCTCTCGTATGGGCAGAAAGTGAGCACTCTTGGTCAAACGGTCCACAATCACCCAGATGGTATCATGTTGCTTAGCTGTACGAGGTAGCTTAGTTATGAAATCCATGGTGATGTGTTCCCATTTCCACTCAGGTATCTCTAGCGGTTGCATCTTCCCATAAGGCTTTTGGTGCTCGGCCTTGACTTGTAAGCAAGTTAAGCACTTACTAACATAATCCACTACATCATTCTTCATTCCTGGCCACCAGTAATCTCTTTTCAAGTCTTGGTACATCTTTGTAGCTCCAGGATGGATTGAGTACCTTGACTTATGAGCTTCATCTAAGATTCGACTTCTAAGATCACCATGGCGTGGAATCCACATACGGTCAAATCTAGTTTTAACTCCATGAGTGTTTTCCATCAACTCATCTTGCTGGCCATAAATCCTTTCTTTCTTTACTAACCCTTCGTCTACTAACACTTCTGACTGCACTTTGATGATTTCTTCAAAAAGACTTGAGTTCATGATCAACTTATATGACTTCACTGTTGCAAGGACTTCCTCATTCTTACGACTTAACGCATCAGCGACCACGTTAGCTTTACCGGGGTAATACCTAATCTCACAGTCGTAATCCTTTATCAATTCTAACCATCTTCTCTGCCTCATGTTCAGTTCTTTCTGTTCGAAGAAGTACTTTAAACTCTTATGATCGGTATAGATAGTACACTTAGTACCGTACAGATAATGCCTCCATATCTTAAGAGCATGCACTACAGCTGCTAACTCCAGATCATGTGTCGGATAAGTACTTTCATGGACCTTCAACTGTCTAGACGCGTAAGCTATCACCTTCCCCCGTTGCATCAACACGCAACCTAACCCTTGATGCGAGGCATCAGCACAAACAACGAAATCCTCGTCGCCATCGGGCAAAGTAAGGATTGGAGCTTGCGTGAGCCTCTTCTTCAATTCTTCAAAGGCTTCTTCCTGAAACTTTCCCCAACTGAGTACTATCGACTTTCGGGTCATACCGGTCAGCGGTGCGGCTATCTTGGAGAAACCTTCGATGAATCTCCTATAGTAGCCAGCTAACCCTAGGAAACTTCGTATATCAGTCGGATTCAGCGGAGTCTTCCAATTCGTTATCGCTTCAATCTTAGCTGGGTCCACGGTAATCCCTTCAGGATTAATCACGTGACCTAAAAATTGCACTTCTCTTAACCAGAACGCGCACTTCGAAAACTTGGCATACAACTTCTCTTTCTTCAGAGTCTCCAGTACCTCTCTCAGATGCCCAGCATGTTCAGACTCGCTCTTTGAATAAACCAATATATCATCGATGAAGACGATAACCGACTTATCCAACATCGGTCGACACACCCTATTCATCATGTCCATAAATGCTGCAGGAGCATTGGTTAGACCGAATGACATTACGAGGAACTCGTAGTGTCCATACCGCGTTCGGAACGCTGTCTTAGGGATGTCTGCCTCTTTCACCTTCAGCTGATGGTAGCCTGATCTGAGATCTATTCGTGAGAACCAACTTGAACCTTGCAGTTGGTCAAACAGATCATCAATCCTTGGCAACGGATATCTATTCTTTACCGTCAGCTTATTCAACTCACGATAATCTATGCACATTCTCATACTTCCATCCTTCTTCTTCACGAACAAAACTGGTGCGCCCCACGGGGAAACACTCGGTCTTATGAAACCTTTGTCGAGGAGTTCTTGCAGTTGTGACATCAATTCTTTCATCTCGGACGGTGCTAGACGGTAAGGCGCTTTCGCGACAGGTTGGGCTCCTGGTATTAAATCTATCTGAAATTCTATCTCTCGCTCTGGTGGCAACCCCGGAAGATCCTCAGGGAATACTTCTGGGTAGTCGCGCACAATAGGAACATCTTTCATTTCTTTCGTCTCGGCCGTAGCGTTGACGACATACGCCAGGTAGGCACAACACCCTCGCCTTAGCAAACCCTCGGCTTTCATCATCGAAATGACGTTAAGCCCAGAACTTTCCTTATCACCATAGACCGTTACCGCGCTACCATCCAATGACTTTAACCTTATAATCCTACTCTTACATACTATCTGAGCCTCAAACTCAGACAACCAATCCATACCCAAAACCACATCGAACCCTCCCAAGGTCATAACGTACAAGGTAACAGGGAACTCATGTCCCTCCAATTCTATCCTACAGTTCTTAACCATTTTCATTATTTTAACCGAAGTGTCACTAGCGGTTTCTACTATAAGGGTCTTAGACACTCGGCAACATTTCATTTTAGATAGTTTACTAAATGGTGTGGCTACGAAACTTTTGTTTGCGCCCGAATCAAATAATACAGTAGCGGAAACACCGTTCACTAGAAACGTACCTGTGACAACATCCGGAATCTGCTTGGCTTGTTCTTGGGTCAGCATGTAGGCTCTAGTTCTTGGCCTAGCTTGATCGGCATTTTTCCTTCCACTACCTCCAGCTTCACTCTCGGTACACTCCCTAGCAAAGTGACCTGTCTTACCACACTTGTAGCACGCAGGCTTAGAACTGCACTCATGAGCATAATGACCTGCCTTCCCACACTTGTAGCAAACATTCGACCCAAATCTACATTCTCCGGCATGAATCTTTCCACACTTATGACATGTATCCGAACCCTTTCCCCACCTATACTCACCACTGTGTGCCTTGCCACAGGTCTTGCACGACCTATTCTCCCAAACTCTCGGCTGCTTGTTCTTAGGGTTCCACATCTGGGTACCGGGTCGTTTAGCAGGAGCGACCCATTTCTTTTCTTTCTCCTCGTCTCCCACCACCACATCATCCGCAGTCAAGTCTGCATAGACCATTTCTGCGAGTTCGACAGCAGAATCGAAAGTAGCAGGTTTACTTGTCCTGACTAACATGCGGACTCTCTGTGGTAATCCCCTCACGTAACACTTGATCCTTTTAGCCTCAGTGTTGACCATATCGGGCACCAACCTAGACATTCGATTGAACTCGGTGGTGTACTCACGATGTGTCATTGTCCCAGCTTTCAAGTTTAGGAACTTCATCTCCGCCCTTTCAACCTCGGCGTCAGCACAGAACTTCATCATCACTAACTCCTTCAGATCGTCCCATTTCATCTCCTTGATCTCTTCACGGGTCTTCCTCTGCTCCACACTCTCCCACCAATACATAGCCTCATCCTCGAATGATTGAGTAGCATAACCTACCGCTTGATCGGGACGGCACTCGCTAATGCGGATAACCTTATCCATGGCGGTTATCCACTGAAGAGTAGCGATTGCGTCTCCTAAACCAGTCAGCTTAGGCGGGTCACAACCTTTGAAGGACTTATAGTTGCAACCGCCTCGGCCCCTCTTCCTATCATCATCTTTCACAGACCTTACCTCACTTGAGTCACCCCTTTCCCTCTCATCATCCCTTCTACCATTACCACCGGCCCCTTCAACAGTTCTTTCACGGCTTCCAGCAGACCTTCCCGGGGTAATATTCTTCACAGCAGTGGCCACAGCTTGAACAATAGCTGCTTGAATGGCGGGATCCAGTTGAACTCCTTCATTGTTTTCCGGGTTTTTTCCAGCTGCGCTTCCTTCAGCTTCGGTGTTGGAAACTGTCTCAACCGAAGGTTGCTGGACACGACGAGGCCTGCCGCGTCGTCCAGTGCGACCTCCAGCTCCAACAATGTCTCCAGCTCCAGCCATTGTATTCTAAGGGGAAAACACAAACTTCATCACTCAAGGAACTATTCAGTACAAGGATAGCAAGGCTAACAGGTAATAACAGTGGCCAGCTGTGACTAGCTGATCACGTTGCTTTCCGTGTCCTATACACTTCCCTTTATGAGTCTATTTGTGCTGGTTCTACTTAAGCAGTTAGTCGAATCAAACAATCAATTATCCCTATCCCTGTCGTTCACATATCTTTTCTTTCTCATTAACATATATCATTTAATCATACAATTTACCTTTACTGATCTTGCTTGAGCGACACATGGCATTCTTGGACTGGCATCTTCTTTCCTTTCTTACTTAAATCCCATTCTCTGTTCGAGTCTAAGCATGTAGGATGCTTAAATCTCTCGAACTTTGCTCTGATACCAACTTGTAAGGCCCCGTTACCGGTAACCCTACTTTCATGTTGGATTTACTCATAAACACAGTTCTAAATATCAGAGTTAATTAAAACATTTACGCGGAATATAAAACTTTCATAAAACATTACAATATTCCATAACTTGTCTCAAAACATCCTTTGTTTTTCACATTAAAACATTAAAATTAAAACATCATAAGTCTTCAGATGCCAGGCTCTTGTTCAGTGCCACGTGTCTCCTCAAGCGAGCTGCCTCATCCTACTCACCTGCGTGCATACTAAAAGTCAGCTACGCTGAGTGAGTTCTAGATAATCACATAATCATACCATTCACATAACATTATATTCTTTCATTCATACTTTGATACTTTCTTACTTTCATACTTTCTTACTTTCTTACTTTCTTTTGTATTAACTTACTTTCATATCTTACGTTATAAAGAGCATTACGCCCTACATTCCTCGAGTATTATTAGGGCTCGGTACCCTCCTTCCTCGAGTATTATTAGGGCTCGGTACCCTCTTTCCACGAGTATTATTAGGGCTCGGTTTCCCTCTTTCCACGAGTATTATTAGGGCTCGGTTTCCCTCTTTCCTCGAATATTAGTAGGGTTCGGTTCCCTAGTTCTCGAATATTAGTAGGGTTCGATTCCCTCTTCGTTACCATACAACCATACATCATACCTCGAGTATTATTAGGGCTCGGTACCCTTTTCGTAACCATACAACCATCCTTTCCTTCTTTTATTAACTTTATCACATTCATACACATAAGCATACATAGCATACTTACCTTAACTTAGCGTTACAACCTGACAGTACGTGCAATATCCGAAGATCGTTCACGTACCGTCAAGCCATCATTCATACATTTCACATTATTCACATAAGGCATACACTTATCTCTTAGGATAAGCGTATTAACAAACATATTGAGTATGCACACAGCCCCGAAAACATAACACATAAATGGGGCTAGAAACTCACCTGAACACGGTTACGTTCACCGTTAATCGTAATCCCTTTCTTCAGTTGTGCACGGCTGACTGTATAACAAGTATACGTATTAATTAACTATCACTTCTCATAATGTATTTCTATCTTTATATGACCCACAACGAACAGGGGTCCGGGGGCAGCGCCCCTGGCAGCGGGGTCTAGGGGCGGCAGCCTCTAGCAGGGTCCAAGGGGCAGAGCCCCTGGCTGGGGTCGAGCTGCCAGGTCAGCTTGGAAAATTTTATTTCCATTAACTGTCTTAACACATTTTTCATTAGATTTTTAATTTATTTTCTAAACGAACTTGGCTTTAGGCGAAGTTAAACCTCAGGCGAACTTGTCATCAGGCGAAGTTAAACCTCAGGCGAACTTAGCTTTAGGCGAAGTTAAACCTCAGGCGAACTTGTCATCAGGCGAAGTTAAACCTCAGGCGAACTTAGCTTTAGGCGAAGTTAAACCTCAGGCGAACTTGTCATCAGGCGAACTTAAACCTCAGGCGAACTTGTCATCAGGCGAACTTAGCTTGCAGGTGAAGTTCATCAGGCGAACTTAGCTTGCAGGCGAAGTTCATCGCTTGAAGGCGAAGTTGCCCAGATGAAGGCGAAGTTGCCCAGATGATGGCGAAGTTGCCCAGACCGCCTGCTGTTTGGTTTCTGTCCAACATTTCGAGCGACACCCCGCTATGGTTCAATATCACCCACTACGCTTCCCGACCATTTCCGGTCACTTAACACTAAAAAAAGCTTGGATCTTTAAACTTCAAAGTTCAAGAATCTTACCTTTTTGAGCTTGTTGGATCTCGTTTCCTTGCTTAATCACAACCAACCGCTCTCTCTTCTCTCTCGGATCTTGGTCTCTCTCTCTACGGCTCTCGGCCTCTCTCTCTCCTCGGATCTCGGCCGCCGGTCGGCTTGTGTATGGGGTGTGTGTGTGTTTTGGAAGTGTGAAGGAATAGATGTAAATGAAGATATTTTTGGGTTTAGGGGATATTTATATCCCTTAAATCCCATTCTCATTTAACCCATCTCAATTAATCAAAGTCCCTGATCCGCTCCTACCCGATATTAATAATTAAAAACGCGAAATCACAAACATAACTTTCTTTATTCAACATTATAAATTTTAGGATGTTACACGTACCCCCACATTCGTGTGTAAGAGGTTCTCATAAATATGGTTGCACCTCGGCTACATTTAACAATTTCCCATGATTATCGAATAGTTAAAAACAATACTAGTTCCATGTTATCTTCCTCGGTCTATTAAATAGATTTCTTATATCCATTTAAATAAAAAACGTATATGTAATCGCTAGACTTGTTAAAGACAAATTATTTATTCTTGAAGTAACTTTTGTAGAAGATCATGAATGATAAGACAAGTATAACGAATAACTAAAATGTCGTATATAAGTTCTATATTCTAAGCATGCGTGATAGCTTTAAACATATATACATATTGTATTTTTTTTTCAATACCATACTCAATATTTCCAAATTAACATCATATAAACGAATAAATAGTTGTAATAATTAAAAGGTTAAAACAGACTTAAGGGACTCCAAATTAAATCTATAAAAATCATTAAGTCATGTCTAGTTTAGAATTCATGTTAAATTTGTTTTTCCAGCCTTTTCTTATCTAACAAAATTTGATCGTCATACATAACTTTGTTAATAGTTTATTTAAGTGAAAAAGAGATGTGGGTGCTATATGGAATAGAACCAGGAGGGATAAGATATCGATTCCAACAATACTGGTAATATATATATATATATATATATATATATATATATATATATATATATATATATAAAATATTAGTTAGATAAGAGTGAAGCTATACAACTAGAAATGTTTTAGAAACCATTTTTTCATCAAAATCACATTTTTGATGCAATTATAAAATTTTATTGACTTCAAGATTTATTTACAATCTAATAAGATTTATTCTATGATATCTAGATATATACGCTGGTTTTTGGATGATATCAATAAAAGATGATTAAACTAGCCATCCCAGATATTAATATACTGATAAGTAATACAAGATTAAGAAATAAGAAAAATCAACGAATTAAGACTTACTTGTACGAGATGATCCACCTTATTTGTAATATGATCAAGATCAAAAGCAATTCGTGATTATAACGTGTTTTGTAACAATGTCTAATAGCAACATATAACAATGTACAAATAGAATTTGAAGGGAATGGAAGAACACTTTCATTGATATCATATCATATACATGAGGAAGTTAAAATACAAAGGGATACAAAAATGAGAAATATGAGAAGGATTTGTGACCATACAAAAAAACCTCTCAAAAAAGTTCACAAAATAATAAAAAAAAATCATCTCAAAATATAAATAGAAACTGAAAAAAAATTAAAAACTATAATGTTTCCCCCATTATTCCCGTTAAAAAAAAAAACCGTCGAAAAGACACAATGGCAAAAATGAACAAAAACACAATTATAACTAAAAAAACACAATAGATCATAAAATATAACACAATCATGAACAAAATATAACACAAATTTGAGTTAATATAACACAATATCAAGAAAAAAAGACACAAAATAAACACAAAATATAATGATAAACAAAAAGATACAATAATCTTTTCCCTCAACATTATTTTATTTTTTTAGAACGAGGAAGAAGGTGGAAACATTTTTTTGTTTTTTTATTAAATTTTGAGTTATGATTTTTTTATTAATTTTTTTGAGGTTTTTTTTATGTGGCTACGAATCCTTCTCATTTTTGTCCCACATTTTAGAATAACTTGACTCCATATACATGAGCCGTCTATTTGTAGGGTCATAGTATTAATACAAACATAGAAAAAAGCTAAAGTACAAAGAACAATAAAAATGAGAAGGGTGAAAAGGAATCTAATTCATTGATCTTAGATTAAATGGTGGAGATTAATTTAAGAATAAAAATTGATAAGAATGACATAAAGGTAATAACCCATTTATGATTACTTTCTCTCTCCACATGCAAGACATATGTCAATTCCCTCATCATTTTAAAACGTTTATAACTTTTTCATACAACATGTTTTAGAAAAAAATTAATCATAATAACAAGCATTTTTTATCTTTAATACGAATATCATATTGTTATATAAAAATAAAAGAAATTATTGGGTTTTTTATATTGTGCTATTTGGTTGTTCATTGTGCTTTTTAATTGGGGTTTTCTATACATTACGTTACAGATTTTGGTCATTGTGTTTTTCAATTGGTGCTCATATTAAATATAACAATTAAAACAAACATTACGCTATTGCGTCTTTTTGTTCTTTATTGTGTCTTTGTGCTCAACATTTATCTTTCTACTTATCATTGTGTTGTAGTAATTATGTAATAGTCTCATTGTAACACCCAGACCAACGATGGAAACATCGGGGCGAAACTATTGCTCAAAACACATGTGATAACAATTAAAGTGACAATATTATCATTATCATATTAAATTCCAAGTACATAAGTTTGAAATAAAATGACATCATGACTAAACAAACTAACTATTACAACCTACTATTAAATTAACCTAAGAGCAATCTAATTGTCTTCGATCTTGGTAAATGCATCAAAATATTGTACTTGTAGCATATATAAAAATAAAGGTCAACTACGAATAGTTGATGAATTTCCCACAAGTTTGATATAATATAATATGAGGCAAAATCCATACAATTCCATAAGACAAGTATGATAATTCAAGCATAGATGAATTATGTAAAAATAATAAATGAGCCCCTTTTCTATTTAACACTAAGTCAAAATAGTAAGGAGAGCATATGATCATAATTATTGAGGATTAGGATGAGATACCAGCCAACGATAAAAAATGTAAACACATAAGTATATAACATTTAGCAAGTAATTAACACACAAGTCCATGCATGAATTGTAGTTTTTGAGGCAATGAGGCTAAAATAAAGTGTTTTACTAGGTTATATATGCCATCCCAAAAATATGTAAAATAGTAAAAAGGGGTGTGAGAAACTCACATGTTAAATAAGTGAGACGAACAAATAAGCGAAATAGCTTTAGGCAAGTGAACCGACAAAGTTCAGTTCAACGAGAGACCCTATACAATAAATGAATAACTATGATCAAAATTAGGTGGAGGAAAATAAGAAAAACGTGACCGACATGTTTGGTTTATAATTCTTTAACGAAAAGTATGTTAACAAATATATATTTTTATTTACTGTTATAAGTTGAAAGAAAATCGGTTAATTATTAGGTTTAAGTTAATTTATTTTAGTCATAGGAAACAAATAGTGTATAACAACTATTAGTTAATTTAAATGTGTTCGGTTCGGGAACCGAACCAAACAGTATTTAAGAAACGATTTAAGGGAGCGGTTTGTTTTTGTTGGACACGAACTCGGTTTTGAGCCGGGTTTGTGTCTAACATGTTTTGAATGATAAAATGAAATGACATGGTAGAAAAAGTTTGTCTTGTTTATTAGTTTGCAAAAGTTAGTTTTGTTAAACATAAAGCTTTTATAAACCGAACTTAAACGAGCCGATTCAAAGAATGATATGTCACCATGAATGCCAATTGTTTTTATATCATGCTTACGATCAAAATGTTTTAACAAAAAGAAAATAATAATTACCCGAGGATTGATACACGAAAGAAAAAGAAAAAGCTCTTGAACGGTTGGCTTTAAAAACGAAACTAAGACTTTTGCAAAGAATTCTACTAGCAAGAGAGCAATTAAGTGTGAATTGGATTGAGGTAAAGGTTTTTCATAAGCTTAGAGGTGGTATATATAGGCCAAGAATCATTAATAACAAGGCCAGAGAGAGTTAATTACAAAGATAGTCATAAAGCTAGTCTTTGGGACTTGTATCAAGGGAATTTAATAGCATTTGACCAATTTGTTGATAAAGGAAGGTTCTAGTAAGAAGCAAAAGAGTCTATGCTCAAAATACATGAAATGGAACATGGAATTAATTTTTGAACATCATAACTAATAAAACGTCATTATAAACATAAACATCATGATGAACATACATACTCGGTATATTCACCATTTTATTAATAAATGAAAATCAGAAAAATATCAAATGTTAAAATGAGTCGGGTTTTCGAGTTTGAAAAATAACGAATGTTACAGGATTCACAACTTTTTGAAATTTCGTCCCGAAATTAGTAAAAAAATTAAGAAAAAAGAAATAAACTACGACATGAAGTCGTTTTAGTAAAACAAAAGTTTTAAGAACCTTATTATATTTTAAAAAATAAAATAAAATGAAAAAATAAAGTGAAATAGCAAAGAACTTCGAGTGACTCGAGAAAAACTACAAATGTGGAATATGGCAAGGACACTTATTTATAGGATGTACATGTGGTGTATCCACAATGTCCTTTTCATATTCCATTTGTACCATTGCCCAAATCACCCCAGGTTCTGAGTTATTCGAAAAAACTGTTTATGCTATGATTTCCATGCGGGGACCTTTGTAATTACGTATGCATCCGTAATTACTAGTGTTACTGCATGGTCGACATAGCTAATCCTCTTGTGTGAGTTTGGAAAATATGTAAGATAAGTATGTGAACAACAATAATAGAAATACAATTTTGAGGGCAGGGTTCCAATTAGGGACCATAAAAGATTTTTGACAATTATTGAGAAGTTTTGTGACATTCGTGACAAAACTGAGTACACCTTAATATTCACATATCGAATAAACGATTAACTGCTTATTACATAACGAACGAACGAATAACCAACGAGTATGGTTATGACCCGGATATCTCGTGGGGGCATCTATAAGTGATATACGTTTATTATAAGCCAACATGTTGATATTATGGCATTAGAATAATAGCAAACCAGTTAAACAAAAACATACTCGTTCAACTACCCGCTATGAATTTAAGTGCGAAAGATAGTTACAAAACAAGCATTGTATCATCCGTTAAGCCAAAAAAGACCTATAAAATACTTAATTGAGATGTTTTAAGCGATCCGTGAAAATATTTCCATTTTTTCAAACAAATATTATGCTTTTCTAAATTTATAAGAAATTGGCCGAAAAACACTCGTTTTCGCGTTGTTTGTCCCACTCGATAAATTTTTCTCTCCAAAAACCGAACCCGAAATAAATTTGAAATCAAGATTTCGCGTTTGGGCACGCAAAATGATGCAAGTGGCTAAAATGGGCCCAAAGGAGGCCCATAAAAGGGTTGTCCGCTAGGAAGGGGGGGGGTCCCACCCTTTTGAAATATCTTGTTATATAAGCTATCTCCTAAAGATATTTTGCACCATAATTCCAGACTTTATTACTTTTTCTTACTGCTCTTCCATAACCATACCAAAAACCTAAGGTAAATCTAGCAATTTTAATCATTTACACTTAGTTTAAATATGTTTAATCACATATAAACATAGTTTGATTATTGAAAATTAATCCTAGCCATGAAAAAACCCTAAAAGTGGTCCGCAAACATATTTTAATCTTACACATGGTTAGGAACCTGATTTGATAAGTTTTTTGGCCACAAACACGGATTCAAGGGTTTAAATCGCGTTTTTACGGTTCAAAAGTTCGGTTTAAAATCCTAACCGAAACCCTATGTTTCAAGGCTGACCTCTTGATGATACATGCTTGGTTTTGTGATATAAGACCTGTAGTTACTATAGCTAGAAGGCTAAGAACCCGGAAAAGCGAGTAAAGGGTTGAAACAGTCGAAAACCATGAAGGTGTTGCCGAAACACTCGTTTAAGGGCCATTTAGGATTAGATTATGACGTGCTTATTGTAAGCTTATGAAATTTTGTAGGGACATCAGGGACCATATTAATGAGTCCCTGTCCAAATTTGGTAATTTTTTAACCAACCGAGAATATTTGGCGAATTTATTACCTTTTAGGGATGTTTATTTGGGAAAAATAATTAAACTTCTTGAAGAATTATGAAATTTTGTGAAGAACTCAGGTATGGAAAAATATGATCAACAATAGAATTTGGGGTCATTTGGAGAAATCTATCAATGTTTTCTGGATTTGCGTTTATTCAAATTTTTATGGTCGTTTTTAACTCGAAAAGGTAATTTGGCAAGATTGTTATGTTCTGGGAATTTTACAGGATCTTTTAAAAAGTATTTGGATCACTCAGATTCCTTTTTGGAGTTTTCAGAAATAGTTTGGTGTAAACAGACGAGTTTTGGGTTAAATACAACCTATAAAATGATTTTTTTATAAGTTAATAAATTAGGAAATAATTCTAGAAATATTTTTATAAAAAACTACATATTTTACTCGATAAGTGTATAAATTTTCATAATTTAATGATAAGCAAATAATTAATTGTGCTAAATTGAAAATTAAACAAATTTATTTTTGATAAAAACCGACAGGTTTGTGATTAATGAATCTGTTGGAATATCAGAACATCAAGAGTGATCAAAAAGCATATTTTCAGGTTAATTGAGTAAAATCAAACTTTTTATGAGAAATCCAGACAATTCGGATGGATTGTGCACTTTTGTCTCCAAACTAGATTGAATAAACGAAAATGAGCGCCGTAGCGAATCCAGACATCTAATATACGACCTATCTTTATAAAGTTAATCCTTTTATCAACCAACACATTTACCCAAGTTTACATGCTCGTACTTGTTCTCCAGACGTGTAAACGATCAACTTGGCCCAGCTGGTGAAACGGGAAAACTGAGCCAAGTTCGATTTTAAACATAAGACATTGAACAACGCCACATTCTAAGCCTATTGGCATGTTCTGAGCGTGATAGCTATACCCAGACTGGATATACAGCCCAGCTTAGTATGGAGATTATAATAATATTAAAATATTAATATTATTATAATGTTGACTATAAGGACTAAGTGTTAGCAAGGGAAACGAGCCCCGAGCTGACATCGCACTAAGTACCTACTAAACCGTGAGTTTCATGACCCCTCTTTTCAAACTGTTTACGAACTTTTGGGTGAAAAACATGTTTTTATACATTTATCTATTTGAAAACGGTTCAAAATGTGAATTATTTAAATATTCATATACGAAAAGTCCCCACAAACATAATGATTGATTACGTGCTGATGAAAGGTGAATAGTATTGTTAATTGATAAATTAGACGAAGATAGTACGAATGCCAAAACATTATGAAATTACACGTGACCATATGTTTATACAAACGCGTTATGAAATGTTAAACCTAACAAATTGGGGAATAACATGGTCTGTGAAGGCCATGGGTAAAACGTGGTTTGTGAAAGCCATGAGGCTATTGTAGGCGGAAAGGGGGCTACAATAGTAACAAACTAAAGTTGAGTATGGCCTATATGCCAAGTTCTGCTGCAACTTAATAAACAAAGTTGAGTATGGTCTATGAGCCAAGTTTTGCTGTAACTTAATAAACAAAGTTGAGTACGGCCTATGTGCCAAGTTCTGCTGCAACTAAGCAAATTAACTTGAATATGGCATGAATGCCAAAATACTGTGGTTATATATATTGTGGACGGAAGGGGGGCCACGGTGATTGATTGTACGTGGGAAATACCACACACACACACACACACACATATTATATATATATATATATATATATAGGGTGGAGTTATAATAAGAAGTGGAGTGTGTCTAAAAAGTGTAAGAAGTAATCTGGTGCATTAGATTTGATGATCTGATGGTCTAGATGAAAAGTGTGTTTTTTAGGCGGTGTGTTTTATTTTAATAATTGTTTTATAACACTCCAGGGGCATATTCGTCCAGTGTGTTATAATTTTTAAACACAAGACCAAGAACATCAAGAACAATAACACACTATGTTGAACAAAAACACAATAAACATCATACTAATGCATCAACTTTAAACACTCCACGACACGTTATTCCTCTTTGGCATTTCTAAAAAGTTGGCGTGCAACACACTATGTTGAACATGATGAACAAAAACACAATCAACATCATACTAATACATCAACTTTAACACACTATGTTGAACAAAAACACAATAAAAATCATACTAATGTATCAACTTTAAAACCTCTAATAACACCAACTTCAAAATATGAATAATAAAATTAAACAAAATAACCGTTCAAAGATAAGATTAAAGAATTTATCAGGCATGCGCATTATCATCCCGGATTGTAACAAATTCTCTCTAAAGAATTTACCCGGCTCTATCCACTTATTTACAGGTTTTCCACTTGCCGCCGACTTCGTCTTCCTCGCCGCCATCTCTGCCGCCGTTGCTCTTGATGCATACGTAGAAAACGAAGCTCACTTATTATCGTCGTAATCGTTGAACGTATTGTTCACGCCGCAGTCTTTAAATCCAAATTTCTGATTACTAGCCGTTTCGCCGCCGTAGCTGGAAAACATATCTGCCCGTGGATCTAATATACGCCGTAGTAGATAGCTGGAAAACCGTTCCGCCACCGTAGCCGGAAAACGTATCTGCCCGTGGATCTAATGTTCGTAACCAAATCTGGAGCTTTAATAGTTTGTTTTTTCATCTTTCAAGCCATGAATTTATCATAGTGGAAGAAAAATGGGGTCTGGTTGGATGGAGTTGGAATTACACGGAAACTTCAAAAACCATTATCAGTTTGGTCGCCACACGTTTTTCTGTTTTTGTTGGTCAAAACCTTTAATAACTTTGCACGTGAAACATCTTTTTTAATTATTAAAGTAAAATTTCAACTGTTGTATTATTATGTCACTCTTGAAGCGAATTATGCACAAAATCAAACGATATTTCTGGAAGAAGACGATGAGCCGATTGTTTTTTATGGTGGCTTTTTAGAATGATGATATTTTTGGATGTGACTGGTGTTTGAATTCCTTAAAACAAATAGGGAGTAATGAGATGGAGATAGTCAAGATAAATTAATTCCTAAAATAACAAAAAAATATATGGACGATCTTACCCCTGTGTGTTATAATCCATCCAATGGTCAAGATTATTTCCTACACTTCTTAGAAAATATTAACTTCTTATTCTAACCTTGCTATATATATATATACATATATATATATATCCGTGCACGTACTATGTAGGTGAGGAAATACTACTATATATACACACACATCCTATGTAGGTGAGTGTAGGAAATACTATATAAATATTGTGACATTCATGGCAAAACCAGTTACACATTAGTACTCACATATTGAATAAGCGATTAATCGCTTATTGCGTAACGAACGGACGAATAACCAAATGAGTCTGGTTATGACCCAGATTTCCCGAGGGGTCATCTATAAGTGATATACGTTTAATATAAGCCGACACATTGATATTATGGCCTTAGTACAATAGCAAACCAGTTAAACGAAAACATACTCGTTTAACCACCCGCTATGATGTTAAACGTGAAAGATAGTTACGAAACAAGCATTGTGTCATCCGTTAAGCCGGAAAAGCCTTACAAAACACTTATTTAGGATGTTTTAAGTGATCCGTGAGAAAATTTTCTATTTTTACAAACAAATGATATGTTTTTATAAATTTACACAAAAATGGCTGAAATACGCTCGTTTTTGTGCTGTTTGTCGTACTCGATATTTTTTTCTTGCCAAAAACCGAATCCGAAATAAACTTGGACACGGGAATTCAAGTTCAGGCACGTAAAACGAGGCAAACGGGCCAAAATGGGGCCTAAGGGAGGGGCTTAACTTCCGGCCCGCCAAATTGGACTTTTTCACCCTTAAGTTTTCTTATATATATAAAATATTAAATGAGATATTTTTCCAACTTCATCAACATAAAATTTCAGATCAAAGTTCTGGTTTCTTTCATATCTCTACAAACCCTAAGCTATAATCACCATTTTGATCAAATTATGACTTGTTTAATCATGTCTAATTACATATAAACATAGTTTGATTACCAAAAATCACTTCTAACCATGCAAAAACCCTAAAAATTTTCCAAAAACATGTTTTGATCATACACCTGGTTAGGAACCTGGTTTGAGAAGTTTTTTGGCGATAAAAACGGATTAAGGGGTTTAAACGACGTTTTAACGGTTCAAAAGTTCGGTTTAGAACCCTAACCGAAACCCTAACTTTCATGGCTGGTCTCTTGATGATACATGCTTGGTTTGTGATATAGGACCTGTACTTAGATTATATAGAAGCACGAGAACCCGAAAATTGAATTAAGAGAGCGAAAACGGGCGAAAACCGCAAAGGTAATACCGAAATGTCGATTACGGGCTGTTTAGGTCAAGGTTATGATGTGCTTATTTTTAGGTAATGAAATTTTTCATGGATATCAGGGACCATGTCATTGAGTCCCTGTCCAAATTTGGTAATTTTTCGACCATCCGAGAATATTTGGTGAATTTATTACCAAATTGGGACGTTTATTTGGGAAAAATACTTAAAATGCTTAAAAAATTATGAAATTTTGTGGGGAACTTAGATTTGGAATATTATGATCCCATATGAAATTTGGGGTCATTTGAAAAACCCTAGGTATGATTTGTGCGTTCGCGTTTATTTGAATTTTCATGGTTGCTTTAGGCTCGAAAACGGTAATTGGAAATGGAGTTAACTTCTGGAATTGATACAAGTTTTTTTAGAAGTGTTTTTATCATTCAGAAATTTTGGCAGATTTTTCGGAAATCGTTTGGTATAAACGGACGATTTTCGGGCCAAATATAGCATATAAAATGAATTTTTATAAATTAATAAATCAGAAAATAATTCCAAAAATTTTTTATAAAAATCTACATATCTTAATTGATAAGTGGCTAAATTTTCATAATTTATTGATTAATGGATAATTAGTTATGCTAATTTGAATATTAAACAAATTTAATTCTGATAAAAACCGACAAGTTCGTGATTAACAAACCTGTTGGAATATAAGAACATCAAGAGTGATCAAACATCATATTTTCGGGTTAATTAAGTAAAAACGAACTTTATGTGAGAAATAATGACAATTTGGATAGATTGTGCGCGTCTTTCTCCAAATCAAACTGAATAAACGAAAACGAGCCCCGTAGCAAATCCAGACCCCTAATTCGTGATCTTTCTTTATAACTTAATCAATTTATTAACTAACACGTTTATCCGAATTTACATCCCCATAATTGTTTTCTAAACGAATAAACGAACAACTGTTTTCCAAACATTAGATATTGAACAACATCATAATCTGAGCCTATTGACACTTTCTGGGTGTTACTACCACACCCAGACTAGCTATACGGCTCAGCTTAGTATAAAGATTATAATAATATTAAAATATTAATATTGTTATAATATTGACTATAGGAACTAAGTGATAGCAAGGGAAACGAACCCCGACCTGACCTCGCACTGTGTGCCTACAAAACCGTGAGTTTCATGACCCCTCTCAAATAGTTTATGAAATTTGGGGTGAAAAGCATGTTTATATACGTTATCTATCTGAAAAAAAGGTTCAGTATATAAATTATCTGAACATTCTTATACGAAAAGTCCCTATAAACATAATGATTGACTACGTGCTGATGAAAGGTGAATAGCATTGTTGATTGATAAATTAGATGAAGACAGTCCGAATGCCAAAACGTTATAAAATTACACGTGACTATATGTCTATACGAACACGCTATGAAATGCTAAACCTAACAAATTGGGGAATAACGTGGTCTATGAAGACCATGGGTATAACGTGGTCTGTGAAGGCCATGAGGCTATTATGGTGTTGGGTCGTTTTTATGATTAGGAAGATTGGAATCTTCTCAACTTCCTCAGAAAATTCCTAGGTATGGACTTCAAGCAAGCCTAGACGATCGAGCATGGTTTTACTACTTCGAGAAAGGTCTTTAGAACCATAAATGGTTGATTCTTCTAAGTGTTAAGTCTTCGAGCAAGCTACACTTCAACGAGCAAGAGTATTCATCTATCGAGCATGGATTGCCAATCGAGCAAACTGCTTGATCATACAAGTTTTAACCAAGTGTTACGAGCATAGGATGATCGAGCACATGGGGACAAGCATGGATGCAATAAGAACATGTCACGTGATTAAAGCAAGGACTTCGAGCACAGTTCAGTTCCCAAGCAAGATTTACATCCAAGCATGCTAAAGATTGCTGAATAAGATGACTGAAGACATCAAGAAGAATGAGCTTGCTTGATGGACTAGTTCAAGCAAAGCATGAATTAGTCAAGAGAAATAAAGCTTGCTAGGAGAAAATATCTCAAGTGAAGATATTCTAAGTAAAAGTATGCTCGAAGACACTCACCGAGCATACCTAGTATAGGAAGTGTGCTCGAGCAAGCTGTTTACCTTGCTCGAGGACTTTACACTTGTATTTATTTTGTATTTCATTATGTAATGATTAGGACTTCTAGAAGGAATGTTAGGGTCTATAAATAGACGTCCTAGGTTTCCATTTGAAATACGGACAACGACGCACGCAATACGAGAAACATTCCAAAAGGAATATTTTATTGGTTTCCTCATACAGCCGCCACCGTCACAAAACCCTAGACATTCCTTTCACTGTTACACTGAATGATGCATTTATTATAGTGAATCTTTGTCTTTGATTGTGTTTTATTGATTATCTATTACTGTTTCGTGTCCGTTATTTTCACTCCTTCGTTCCCACTTGTTGGATATCCTGATTCCACCGAGATATTCAATAGGCCTTTGGGTAATCGAGTCGGTGTGTTCTTGTCAACACTTTCACGGTGTGCACCCGATTCCCGGTGACATATGGGCGGAAGGGGGGCCATAATAATAACAAATTAAAGTTGATTATGGCCTATGTGCCAAGTTCTGCTGCAACTTAATAAACAAAGTTGAGTATGGCCTATGAGCTAAGTTCTGCTGCAACTTAATAAACAAGGTTGAGTATGGCCTATGAGCCAAGTTCTGCTGCAACTTAATAAACAAGGTTGAGTATGACCTATATGCCAAGTTCCGCTGCAACTTAATAAACAAAGTTGAGTATGGCCTATGAGCCAAGTTCTGCTGTAACTTAATAAACAAAGTTGAGTATGGCGTATTAGCCAAGTTCTGCTGTAACTAAACAAACTAACTTGATTATGGCATGAATGCCAAGAAAATAATGTGATCATGCATATCGTGGGCGGAAGGGGAGCCACAGTGATTGATGATACGTGAGATATACTATACGTGTATATGTATATATATATAGTTATATGCATACTATGTGGATAGGCATAGAAAATACTATAGCGTAGGAAATACTAGATATATATACATATATAAATTCTTGGTTGACCTTAAGTGGAACCGTTGTGGGCGGAAGGGGAGCCACAGTGGTTGGTTTTATGTGGAAAATGAAAGCAGGTAGTACGAACGAACAGTCACGATTTTATCGTAATTTCAAACTTTTATCCTAAACTTATACACATACATATGCACATACAAGGACACAAATGTACATATACAAACGTAAATACATTTTCTTACATACGCGCGTACGTACAAACTATGACTGTGTGTTACACAGAACCGATTTCGTTAAAACTTATGAAACTCACCAACTGTTTGTAGTTGACCTGTTTTTAACATGCTTTCAGGTATTCAGAAAAATGGAGTAAAGTGCTTATGTGCTATTTATTTAGATTGTGATCGATGCTATGTAAACTGGTACAAGCATCTGAGTTAGAAGTGAGGTAGTTGAAGAACTAGTTTTGATTGTATCACCTAGTTTGTGAAAGATGTTAGAACAATGTAAAATATTGTAAATTAGTTAATTATGTTAATTTATGAACAATGTATTTGATACCAGTTGTCTTTGTTACATTACCGGTTTACGCTTCCGCAAATCGCTTAACGGGGTGTGACAAATATATATATATATAAATATATATGTATGTATGTATAATCTATATACCTACTATGTAGTGCTTGATTTAGTTAGTTGGAACCGTTGTGGGCGGAATGGGGGCCACAGTGGGTGATTTTACGTGGAAAATGGAGGCATGTAATACGAAGTTACGAACGAACGGTCACGATCTCATCATAATTTTTCATACTTATATCATAAACATACAAATATGCATATGTACATACAAGCATATAGATGTACATACATACAAACGTAAATACATTTTTACATACGCGCGTACATACAAACTTTGATCGTATGGTATGCAAAACTGATTTCCTTCAAAGTTATGAAACTCACCAACTATTCGTAGTTGACCTATTTTCAACATGCTTTTCAGGTTTACAGATACTTTAAGTAGATTGATTATGTACTACGTATTTGGATTGGGATCAAGGCCGTTTAAATTGATGTAAGTATGCGAGTATGAAGTGAAGTAGTAAACGGACTAGTTTTGATTGTATCACCTACTTTGTAAAAGATGTTAGAACAATATAATATATTGTAAATTAGCTAGTAATGTTTCTTCATGAACAGTGTGTTTGATACCAGTGGTGTATGTTACATTACTGTTTTACGCTTCCGCAAATCGCTTAACGGGGTGTGACAGAAGTTGGTATCAGAGCCATTGGTAATAAAGGATTAGGTTATCCCTTAGGATTCCTAAGATATAACCGTAGGCTAGATTATCTCTGGGAAAAAATATTTACGAGTAATGATATATACTAGATACCAGGATGAACTCGAAGGGCAAGTGAGTTATTATGGTCCGGAACGTAATAACAGACTTGCTTGTACGAGGGAATTCGGGGAGAAGTCGCAGAACATACCGATAGGTAAAAATGGCAACATACGTGTACAAAGGTGATGTGTAGCATATATGTAACATGCATACGTGCTTACCTGAAACAAGGTGTATGGATACGTGTACGTACGGTACTGTCGACATATTAAATCTTATCGTAACATGTATTATATTCGATTATAATCAATATTAATTCTTATTATAAGTAAAATTATAATTTATTAAAACTAATACTATATTTTATCATAATTAGTGTTATACCTGTTCATAACAAATAAAATATTTTATTTTTGCCCTAATTAATAATATCCTTTACTATGATCAAAGCTATTGAAAAATGTTATTTGATTACTAACCGTTGCACCGAACGATATCGAGATTGGGTAGCTTTATGTCGGATGAAGAACCGGTGTTGCCTGTAAATGAGAATACGAGAATGCTCTAACGAGTCCAAACCGGATCCTGTGATATGACGGAGCCCCAAATAGGCTTGATATTCAAGGCACAGGAAAGAACTGTAGGAGGTGTGACCTACATACAATCATTTCAATAGGGTACAACACTTCTCAGCTTGGGTCTAATCCTTATCCTATAACTCGTTTTTAAATAGTAAGCTAAACAACCTTCTGTTCGTCTCTCCACTTTCGCTTTTCGAAAACACTATTCCTAGGAGAATGCCTAGTGACGAGCCTGAATTATTAAATTATAAATGTAATAATTACTATACTAAGTCTTCAATTATAACACAACAAACCGTGACCGCTCGTATATACCAATGACCAACTATAAGTCAAAAATATTTTACATTATCAGTACAATCAACTCTGACTAACCCACCTAACTAGCAAACTCGTCAAACCATCTGTGTACGAGTACTTCCAACCACTTCTATATTTTGCCACTCTGATCGGTTTGTTAGAGAAGAGAAACCTCAAGCTCACGGACCAATGGCTTGTCTTGGCTTGTGGAGAACATACTTACTCACGACTAATAAATCACCACTTTTAGTAGACCCAACAGGCTTAAGGGTACTGACTAACCTGGTGATAGAACATTGTATAGTCATATCTAATAACATCCAAAGATCAAGTGGGGTGTAAAAATGCATTCCGACTTAAAAGAAATGGTCTAAACTCATAACGGTCAGATGCTTATTTACGGGAGCGTTAGGACAAAATAATCGCCCAATGATGGGATTGTATCGGAAAAATTGTTATACGAGTTGTGAACTACTCATGATTGTTATAATGTGTTCTCGGATAGACAAGGATAATAGGATACTGTTGTGTATAACAGCTTTTCGATACTCCATGCAAGCATCTAAGATAGTGCTATGCTAATATGGAGAACAATTTGGACCTTTCGTTACAATACTGACCCTTACCGGGTCAAAATCTCTTGTCACTTGGTAACAACTCTTTATATATATATATATATATATATATATATATATATATATATATACAAAAAACGGCCTTTGTTAGGCTAAATCGATATGCTATCATTGGTATATAGGCACAGTAACATATGTGTATGATACACATATGCCATCTGAAATACCTGATTAACAGCTAATGTGAGTCCTTTTGTGATTAGTTATGTAGTGAATTGTTATTAATTGCGATATGATTGGTAACGTTATAAAATGGCCCCGGAGAAAACAAGCACATTATCTGAGGCAGTGGTGGCCGAAAATGATTGTTCGGCAACTGCAGACAGTAGTCTGACAATAGCAGCACGATTCGTTTCTGGAAATAACACGAAAATGAATACAAATCAAATGCCAAATATTAATACGACTGCGAATACTATTTCGCCTCCCAATACTAATAAGGTTACAAATATTATACTCCCAACAAATAAAATCATGGTCACGAATAATGCTCCCCCACTGAACACTAATGCTACTACCAATAATAATAATTCCCCCCACTAAATGTCGTTGGCAACAAAAATTTCCTACCGAACATGAATACTGGTCGTAACAACCGTTATCCTTCACGACGGGAATATTCGTTTAAACAAATTATGGCATGTAAACTTATAAATTTTAGTGGTACTAAGGATCAAATGTGGTAGTAAAATGGAACGAAACGATAGAGTCTATTATCATTACCGGTAGTCGCCCATTAGAATGTATTGTTAGATATGCCACTTGTACATTTCTTGACCACGCTCTTATGTGGTAGAAAACGATGGTATGAATTCGGGGACAAAAAGTAATCAACCACATGACTTGGGCAAGACTTAAAACCCTTATATCGAAACATTTTCGTCCAATGAATGAAATCTAGAAATTAGAATATGAACCAGGGAAATTGAAAACGAAAGTTGCGAACCAATTGGGTTACACAAACCGCTTTAACGATCTGGTTCAACTAGTGCCATAATTAATAGCCCCATAAGTAGGGACTTTAGTTAAGTCAGCTAGCCACTTAACTTTCGAGAATGTTGTGACACAAGCTGGTGTGGTATCTTTTGATTTGGTTAGAAATGGTATGTTGAGAATGCCCGGGGAATCATTTAGTACAAAACGGACCAGTCATGAAACATGGGTACAAGAGGTACAACCAATTAAACGTGCGTGCCCTACAACTTAAACCCATACTGCGAACAGCTTTAGTTCCTAACGAACAATATACAATGAACCTTCGCCAAAGTGTGGGAAATGTAATTATTATCACATAATGGAATGTCGAACAAAGGTACGTCATAAAAGCGGGAAGATTGTACACTATGCCCGTAACTGTAGAACTATTATGAATATTATAAACCAACCAACCCAACTCCAGTAATCACAACACCTCGACCCCAACCAATCCGACAACAACCAGTTCGCCAAAACCAACCCATAATAAACCGTTATGCCTGTTACGAGTGTGGCTGTATGGAGCACATCAAGAAAGACTGCCCTAGTTTGAACCGAGTTGCAATGGGAAGACAAAATCAAGGACCAACATCGATGTCCATCTCGACTAGAGGTCGCGCATTGTGATTAAATCAGATAAAGTAAGTGCAGTAATGGGCACATTATGAGTCTAGTATACTTTAGTTTTATTTAATGTAGGCACTGACAGACGTATCGTTTCTACAAATTCTTACCTTGGAATAATATACCGGGTAGTAAAATAATAAATCCTTATACTATAGAACCCACTAAAGGTAAGACTATAACCGTTAACCATACTGTTCAAAACTGCCCTCTCAACCTAAACAACTAACTATTCCCTATCGATGTACTCCTAATGAAAGTGAGGAGTTGTTATGTAATAGTTAGTATGAACTACGTAACTGAATTCAAAAAAACAAAAGTCATATGTAAAGATAGAACTATTATAATACCTCTCCCAGATAAAGAAGTGATCCAGTACATGGAACAAAACTTGGTACCCTAATACCTTTCGTATCACACCTTAAAGTATATATTAAAACCATTACATCAAGGATTCATGTAGCCCCCAGCGGGATGAACAATTTTCTAGTATTAACTAAATTTTTGTCCCCCTAACTCAAAAAGACCGAGGTTATGGATGGAAATGAAACAAAGTAATAGCATATACCCACAAATGACTAAAAGCCGATGAGAAGAATTATACTATCCGTGATCAGAAATATGGAGCAATTGGTTTTGCACCTAAGATCTGGGGGCACTACTTGTATACTACTAAATGTACAAATTACATGAAACACTGTTGGTACATGTGTGTCAGTAGTTCATAGTCTAGCATTTGTAATCGAGTCTGTAATGCAATTATGTTTTGATTATGTTTATATTTGTAACACGCGAAGTTGTCAACAAGTTCGCTCTGGCGAACTTGTTGAATCAGCGAAGTTATTGACAACTTCGCCTATGGCGAAGTTGTCATGTTTATATACTGTTTCAGCCGAAACAGTTAGAGTTGGTCGTTTAGGGTTTTCGTTTCAGCTGTTCACTTCGTGTGTTACGTGTCATTGTCTGTAATAGTGACCTCGGGTCACGTGTTTGTTATCAATATAACGTGTTTGGTTTATTGCTTGTGTGTTCGATCTTTACATACTCTACACTCGTATCTACCTACGCAGGGATTCCGCACCTGCGTTGTTAGCGACATCCCGTGTACGATCCGTCCAGGAACCTACAATTGGTATCAGAGCCATCGGCTCGATTGTGAGGTTCGGGATTTCACGCGGGTGTAGAAAACGTCTCGTTTGACCTATTCGCGGGACGTGTTTTTGTTGGGATTGTGTTTTGCTCGTGCTTGACAGTCATTTTCAAGCCATTGCATTGATCGGAAACTGCTGGATTGACGAAATCAGATCTTAACAGTTTCCTTGTTCATCGGGCGAAGTTACCTTTCTTCGGGCGAAGTTACCATTCTTCAGGCGAAGTTGCCGTCACTGGAATTAGGGTTTCGGTGAAGATATAAGGATTAGCGAAGTTAACCACAACTTCGCTTACCTCATAAGTTCGCCTTAGCGAAGTTATCCGCAACTTCGCTTTCCACCCAAGTTCGCTTACCTCCTAAGTTCGCTCATTCTAAGCGAAGTTATTTTTAACTTCGCCAAGTCAAGCGAATTTAAGACCCAGCGAAGTTCTCTTTTCAGCGAAGTTAACTTTCAAGCGAAGTTATTCTTAACTTCGCCTACTGAGCTGTTTTAATATTTTTTTATTTTCAGGTTTTTCAGGTTTTCGTAAGGATGTCGTCAATTAACATCTCAGATTTGGTCAAGATGGAAGTAGAAGCGGGGTCAGCCACTAAGGCCCCGAGGTTGATGAAAGGAACTGACTTCGTGGCATGGAAGGACAGATTCATCCAATACATTAAATACCAGGATGCCAAAATGTGGGTGTGCATCCAGGATGGATATATCCCTCCAACTATGCAATACGAAGGCCGTGACGTGGTTAAGAAGTACAGCAAAATGGAGGACGAAGAAAAGAAAATGTATGAGGCTGAGAGCAAGGCCCATGCAGCTATAACAATGGCACTTCCTCAAGAGGTTCTCCACACTTTCAGAAAGTACACTTTTGCGAGAGAGCTTTGGGATGCTCTTGAAAATAGATTCGAGGGGAATGTGGGTATCCGTGCATCAAAGATCAAACTCTTAAAGACCCAGTTCTCCGTCTTCAAATTTTTGAAGAACGAATCACTGGATGATATTATCACCAGATACTATCATCTAATGACAGAGCTTAGCAATTATTCGATTGCCTATCGAGAAGAAGAGATTGTTGAAAAGCTTCTCGATGCTCTCCCACCGAAGTGGGAAATGTACACCGTTCTTATGAGGGAAGACAGAGACTTTCCAAATTATGATCTGGAAACAGCAGTAAACAAGCTCAGAACTTATGAGCTTAATATGGTTCGAAAAGAAACACCAACAGATCAGATACAAGACCCTGGTATGTATGGTGCAAAGGTTAACTCAGGCTCAAGTTCGAGGCCTGAATCTGCTGCTTTTTACTCGAAAGGGGAGTCAGGTCCTGACTCTTCTCATGAAGGAAACGTTTCTGTGAACATGAACGGTGATGTCTGTTTCGTTGCTGGAGGATCAAGTACTTCAAAGCCTCAAGCATCCTCAAGTGGTTTTTCTGCAAATGCCTCAAGCAATAATTATTCCAAGATGCCTATGAGTGTAAAATCTGCTGAAGAGCAGTTTGCAGTCTATGCATCATTTATTGCTTCCTACGAAAACTACATCCAGGGGAAGATTGTGGACCCTGCTGTACTGGATGAGGACTACGACCAGATCGATGCTGATGATCTGGAGGAGATGGATTTGCAATGGCAAATGGCAATGATTGTGAGGCGTGTAAAACGGTTTATGAACAAAACTGGGAGAAAGTTTGTTGGTGGTAGGCCCGGGTTCGACAAATCCAAGGTAAGGTGCTATAATTGTCAACAGTACGGGCACTTTGCCAAGGAATGTAGAAATGAGAGGGTTGAACGAGGACAAGGTCGGCCTACACAACACTCTGGAGTTAACAGAGAGATTAACGCCATGTTGACCAGAGAAGCAGGTGAGTACAACTGGAACCCGCATTCAAGTGGTTCTGGTGAGCAAGCGAACATGGCTGAGTCTGAAGTTGAAGAATGTGAGAAGGTTGATGGAAATGAGAAAGCTAATGAAGAAGAAACCGCTTTCATGGCAGATGACAAGGATAATCGCTCCGAGGTAAGTACTAAGAATATTTGTACTAGTTGTGAGAATTTGTCTGAGCAACTCACTACGATAACTGATCAGTACGTCCGTTTAGATGCTGATTTTAAAATTATTAAAGAAGATCACCATTTTATTAAATCAAGAGAAAACAGTTATAAAGTTAAAATAAAAGCATGTGAAAAAGACATTCAAAGCTTAAAAACTAAACTTGCGGAGAAAATTGAAATAATTGATCTTAGTTATGAAGTTTTAGAAGAAAAAACTAAATTGATTGCTGATCGGGATAAACAGATTGCTGACCACCAGGTGAAGGTGGTGGAACTGAACCGCAAACTTGAGCAGTTCAGGAATTCCTCGGCCATCCTTGATCACCTCGTGAGTGATCAAGGTACCTCTGCAAAGAGGGGAGGAATCGGATATCACGAAGTTCCACCACCCTTTAACCACAACTATACCTATAATCCGAGTGTTCAGAAATCTGTTGATTTCGAGGTTACTCAGACAACTCCAATCAAGATTACAAGGGTAGAACCAAGTGTTAGCTGTGGCGAAACGAGTTCGCCTGTTTCTAGTGTGAATATTTCTGTTTCGAGTCCAGTCTCATCGGATTCGGATAAGTTGTCCGAATCTGGTCAGACAAAAGAGAAAGTAGGGTTACCCAACGGTGGAGATAAAAATAAAATTTCTAAAAAGAGTTCTCCACTCAATCCGTACGTCCCACCTTATGTGAGACATACGGATGGTAACACTGCCTCTACATCCAAACCAACATTTGACAAGAAAATGGAGAGTCGGTGTTGCTTTAGATGTAACAAATTAGGGCATTTAGTTGCAGACTGCCCTCTGAAGCCGAGATTTAGATGTGTGAGGCCAAATACAACTGAGGATAAGCGTCATTTTGTTACTGCTAAAAATGAAAACTTTTCAAAGTGCAAAAATGTAACTAATTCAAGTTTTTATAAAAACAAACCTTAGTTTTTCAACCAAACCACAAGATATAATACTTTCAACTCTCATAGGTTTGGAAGGCATTACACTCAATCTGCAAGGAGATTCCCTAACAGGACTTACAGAAATTATCCTCATGCTAACTTGAGAAAGCCAGGGTACGGGACGTATCGATCCAAGACCAATTGGTCTTGGGTCCCAAGATTCTAACTCTTTGTTTTATTGTGCAGGAACAGTTGAACAGGGCTGCCAACAATCTTTGGATTGTAGATAGCGGCTGTTCCCGGCACATGACAGGCAACAAACACTTGTTGCAAGACTTAAAACCTGTTCAGGGAGCAAGAGTTAGTTTTGCTGGTGAGAGCGGAGGAAGGATTACCGGTAGAGGAACTGTGTCGAATGGGAGAATGACACTTGAGAATGTAAACTTTGTGGAGGAATTAAAGCACAATCTGCTGAGTGTGTCGCAGATTTGTGATAAAGATTACACTGTCCATTTCACGAAGAATGAAGCGATCGTATTGAAGCCTGGTTTTCAAATACCAGACGAATGGATAGTAATGAAAGCTCCACGTGAAACGAATACATATGTGATGGATATGAGGTCTACTGAAATGGCCACTGGAGAATCCTGTTTAATGACAAAAGCAAGCGAATCAGAATCAGAATTATGGCACAGGAGAATGGGACATATTCATCTTCGGAAGATGAACTTCATTGTCAAGAATGGGCTTGTGATGGGCGTTCCCTTAAAAAGTTATAACTTTGAAGACAAATGTATAGCATGCAAGAAGGGAAAGCAACACAAGAAATCCCATCTCACCAAGAAGATTAATTCTATTGCCGGTACTCTAGAACTACTTCATATGGATCTCTTCGGTCCAGTGAATGTAAAAAGTCTAGGTGGTACTTCTTACTGCTTGGTGATAACTGATGACTACTCGCGATACTCGTGGGTATATTTTCTGAAAACAAAAGACGAGACAACTCAGATGGTGAAGAATCTAATTACAAAAGTTGAGAACGTCATGAGTAAATCAGTTAAATACATCAGAAGCGACAATGGGACAGAGTTCAAGAACTTTGAAATGGAAATCTTCTGTCTTCAGAAGGGAATTGAACATCAATACAGCGCTCCGTATACTCCACAACAGAATGGAGTGGCTGAAAGGAAGAACCGAACGTTAATTGAAGGAGCCAGAACTATGCTGGCAGACTCGAAGCTTCCTGTGATGTTCTGGGCTGAAGCAGTTGCTACAGCCTGCTATGTTCTGAATAGGGTGTTAACCGTTAAGAGACTTGGAAAAACTTGTTACGAGCTTATGCACGGAAGGAAGCCCAACTTGTGCGGTCTTGAACCATTTGGGTCTCCTTGTTCGATTTTGAAGACTAATTCGAAATTTGGTGAAGTAGCCGATGAGGGAATCCTAGTCGGTTATGTTGTTGGGGACTCCCAACAGACGGGTCTTCAATACGTCGACTTGCAAGGTGGAGGTGGTTTGTAACACCGACATTACTAGTTACCGACCGCCAAAACCAAGCAATGGACCTGCTGAGCTTTTCGACTATGTTAAACTTTTTAAGTCGTTTAACGTACCTGATTTGGAAATTTCTGAAGAAGACGAAAGAGCTGTGACGAAGATGATACTTGATGAGGAAGATAATCTATTGCAACATCAGATGTTTGAGAAATCTCAACCTTCCACATCAAACCCTATCGATACCCCTGCGGCCTCAACTGAAGAAGAATTTATTAATCCTTTTCACTCTCAACCTGAAACCATCATAGATGAGATCTCTTCAAACTTGGAAGACAATTTACATGTCGGTGCTGTTCCGACCACGAGAATTCACAAAGATCACCCATTGGAGAATATTATAGGTGATGTGTCCTCCAGTGTTCAAACCAGAAGTAGCTTGAATGAGCACACATGTGTTTATACAAGCATTAAAGAAACGGGTATAATGAACGAATGTTTGTACTCCTGCTTTATAAGCCAAATTGAACCAAAGAACTATCAAATGGCTTTAAAGGACAGCTCGTGGGTCGAAGCCATGCAAGAAGAGTTGGCTCAGTTCAAGAAAATGGAAGTTTGGACTTTGGTTGAAAAACCAAAGAATGTGCATGCTATAGGCACAAAAATGGGTGTTCAAGTGTAAGAGAGATGATAAGGGGATTATCGTAAGAAATAAGGCGAGGCTGGTTGTTAAAGGTTTTAATCAGCAAGAGGGTATTGATTACAATGAGGTGTTCGCCCCTGTCGCCCGTTAGAAGCGATTCGATTGTTTTTGGCGTTTGCTGCATTTAAAAAGATGAAGGTATTTCAGTTGGATGTGAAGAGCGCGTTTCTAAACGGGAAAGTTGATGAGGTTGTGTATGTTGAGCAACCTCCGGGTTTTCCTGACCCAGACTTTCCTGATCACGTATACAGGTTGAGCAAGGCGTTATATGGGTTACATCAGGCACCTCGTGCCTGGTATTCAACGTTATCGGACTACTTGCTGGAAAATGGTTTTGAAAGGGGATTGATTGACAGTACGTTGTTTGTGAAGAGAGAAGGATGTGACTTCCTACTGGTTCAAGTCTACGTGGATGATATCATTTTTGCTGCATCAAGAGTATCCATATGTCAGGATTTTGAGGCTGTCATGAAGAAACGATTCGAGATGAGTGCTATGGGTGAACTAACTTTCTTTCTGGGATTGCAGGTTGATCAGAAGAAGGACGGGATGTTCATTCATCAAACGAAGTACGTTCATGATGTGCTGAAAAGATTCAAGATGGAGGACAGTTCTCCATATGATACTCCAATCTGCGTCAATCACAAATTGGGTGCTGAATCAGATGGTGACGCAGATGTGGACCCAACTCTGTATCGGGCGATAATAGGTTCTTTAATGTATTTAACTGCTTCTAGGCCTGATATAATGTTTGCTGTTTGTCTTTGTGCTCGTTTTCAGGCAAACCCAAAGGAATCTCACATGAAAGGTGTGAAGAGGATTTTGCGGTATCTCAGAGACAAGCCGAAACTAGGGTTGTGGTACCCAAAGGGAGGAGACGTTGAACTGGTGGCATATACAGATTCTGATTATAGGGGATGCAATCAGAGTAGGAAGTCAACAACAGGAGGCTGTCAGTTTCTTGGAGGAAGATTAGTTTCCTGGCAGTGCAAGAAACAGACATCAGTTGCAATTTCAACATGCGAAGCTGAATACATGGCAGCATCCAACTGCTGCTCTCAGGTTTTGTGGATTCAGCAACAATTACGCGACTATGGTCTGAATTTCTTACTCACTTCTATTTTAATTGATAACACTGCCGCCATCTCAGTAATTAACAATCCCGTGAAGCACAGTAAAACTAAGCATATTGACATTCGTCATCACTTCATACGGGATTGTGCTGAGAAGAAACTGATCAAGATCGAAAAAGTTGATACACTTGAAAATTTTGCTGACTTGTTTACAAAAGCGTTTGATAAATCCAGATTTCAAAACCTAATTGAGCTGAACGGGATGATCAATCCCGAGTAACCATGCCTTTGTGTTTATTTTAAAAAAAAAAAAAAAAAAAATTTTGTCATTATTGCTTAAAATTAGTCGGTTACCTCAGTTTGCTGGACATATCCTCGGATATGTTTTGGTCCTCGTTTCGACTTAGAGAATGAGGTTAGCCATTAACCGGAAGACTGAAAGTGACCGGGGCAGTTATGACGTGTGTTCTTCAGTTGCTGAAAATTAGTCGGTCATTCTTAGTAAGAAGGACACATACTTGTATGTGGTCGGTCCAGTTGATCCATTGGATCTTCAGGATTGCCGTTTACCTGACGATTTTGACGTGATCGGGGCGATTGAAATCAAAATTTTATTGGGAAATGAAATTATTTTTCAAGTCTAATACTTCGTAAGAAGTTCTTTGCTGTGTTTAACAGAAAATTGATCCAACCTTGGAAAATGATATATATACTGATTGTGTGTGCTTAACTAGTGAAGTTATTAGGCTTAAAAGGCTTTAGAACAGTCATTGTATGTCATGGTAATTTTTATGGTGCGTAAAAGTGTATGTGATACTAACTTAAACTACTCGAATTTACGTGGAAACTCCTTAAGAGTTTTGTATGTCTTCATACATATCTTTTCGAAGGATAGGCAGAAAAGCAACTACCCAGTCATACACGAGCCCGTGAGTGTTCTGATTCCCGTGAAGAAAGCATTTCAAGACACTGCAGTGATCCAGATTCGGGACTTGCAGTGGTTTAGTACTTCGAAGTCAATAAGAATGTTTGGTTTAAAAAAAAAAAAAAATTATTATTATACATGTATATTTTTTTAGTACTTATGAGACATAGTGACAATCAAGACTTCTCAATTCTGGAGTAAGAAAAGAACGGGAAGCAGACAACGAGTATATACAAGTTAATCAGACACTATGGGTCGAAGTCAATTCGGGGTGACTTGGGTATAGCCAAATACGCTTTGAGAATAGATAGAAGACATCATTATCTCTGAGTTGTTGCCCACTTAAAATTTTGAGCTTAACAGAACCTTAATCCGTATCACAGAAACGATGAAAACCATTTAAGTTATTTACATGCTTACAACCTGTTTCTCTATGTCATAATACAGCTAAACACGGATCCAAGTGACAGTCACATAGTTAGTATGATTCCTGTTGGGATCTTGTCTAAAACGTAGTGGTCCCTGACTAGACTGAAATTTGATCCCTTATTTCGTTAAAATTTTATAAGTTTTTCTATTTTTGTAGTTATATTAGTTTATCGTTGGTTACTGGGTCTTGATCATATTTGTTTAACTCTTTTTGGAAACTTCTAATGTTAAGTGCAAGATTCTTCAAACTTAAAGGGCTGATTTT